>NC_034610.1:54161297-54163001 GCF_900095145.1 Mus pahari | reverse complement strand
GCAAAGATCATATGCCCCAATACCAGAGAATGCCAGGGCCAGGAAGCAGGAGTGGAGGGGTTGGGGAGCAGGGCAGGGGGAGGGTATAGGGGACTTTGGGGATAACATTTGAAGTATAAATGAAGAAAATATCTAATAAAAAAGTTAAAAAAATATATATAAAAAAGGAAAGAAAGTAAAGAAAAGAAAGCCTAGGAAAGAGATCAGGAGTCATAGATGAAAGCTTCACCAACAGAACACAAGAAAAAGAAGAGAGAATATCAGGGGCAGAGAATTCCATAGAAAATATGGACACGGACACAAAATCAAAGAAAATACAAAACACACACACACACACACACACAAAAAAAAAATACTAACACAAAATATCCAGAAAATCCAGGACACAATGGGAAGACCAAACCTAATGATCACAAGTATATATGAGAATGAAGATTTTCAACTTAAGGGCCAGTCAATATCTTCAACAAAATTATAGAAGAAAACTTCCCCAACTTAAAGAAAAAGATGCCCATGAACATACAAGAAGCCTACAGAACTCCAAAATGACTGGACCAGAAAAGAAATTCCTCCTGACACATAATAATCAAAATACTAAATGCATGAAAGAAAGAATATTAAAAGCAGTAAAGGAAAAAGGTCAAGTAACATAAAGGCTGACCTATCAGAATTACACCAGACTTTTCACGAGAGATTATGAAAGCCAGAAGATTCTGGACAGATGTCATACATACCCTAAGAGAATACAAATGCCAGCCCAGACTACTATATACAGCAAAACTCTTAACTACCATAAATGGACAAACCAAAGTATTCCATGACAAAACCAAACTCACATAATATCTTTCCTCCTGTCCAGCCCTTCAAAGGATAATAAAGGGAAAACTCCAACATAAGGAGGGAAACTACACCCTAGAAAAAGCAAGAATGTAATCTTTCAACAAACCTAAAAGAAGATACCCACATGAACAGAATCCCAACTCTAACAACAAAAATAACAAGAAGGAACAATTATATTTCCTTACTATCTCTTAATATCAATGGACTCAATTCCTCAGTAAAAAGACATAGACTAGCAGACTGGCTAAGTAAACCCAACCCAATATTATGCTGCATACAGGAAACTCACGTCAGGGACAAAGACAGACACTACCTCAGAGTAAAAGGCTGGAACATAAATTTCCAAGCCAATGGTCCCAAGAAACAAGTTGGAGTAACAATTCTAATATCGAATAAAATCAACTTCCAACCCAAAGTTATCAAAAACGACAAGGAGGGATACTTCATACTCATCAAAGGTAAAATCTACCAAGGTAAACTCTCAATTCTAAACATCTATGCTCCAAATTCAAGGGCAACCACATTCATAAAAGAAACATTACTAAAGCTCAACGAACAAATTGTACCACACACAAAAATAGTGGGAGACTTCAACAACCCACTCTCATCAATGGACAGATCACGGAAACAGAAACTAAACAGAGACACAGTGAAACTAACAGAAGTTATGAAAAATGGATTTAACAGATATCTATAGAACACTTTATCCTACAACAAAAGGATATACCTTCTTCTCAGCATCTCACAGTACCATCTCTAAAACTGACCAAATAATAGGTCATAAACAGGCCTCAACAGATATGAGAAGATTGAAATAATCGCATGCATCCTATCAGATCACCATGGACTAAGGCTGATCTTCAA
>NC_034610.1:54158136-54159692 GCF_900095145.1 Mus pahari | reverse complement strand
TTCATGATAAAAGTCTTGGAAAGATCAGGAATTCAAGGCCCATATCTAAACATAATAAAAGCAATATACAGCAAACCAGTAGCCAACATCAAACTAAATGGAGAGAAACTTGAAGCAATTGCACTAAAATCAGGGACTAGAAAAGGCTGCCCACTTTCTCCCTACCTATTCAATATAGTACTTGAAGCCCTAGCCAGAGCAATTAGACAACAAAAGGAGGTGAAAGGCATACAAATTGCAAAGGAAGAAATCAAAATGTTACTATTAGTAGATGATATAATAGTGACCACAAAAACTCTGCCACAGAACACTAAAACCTGATAAACTACTTCAGTGAAATAGCTAGATATAAAATTAACTCAAACAAATCAGTGGCCTTTCTCTACTCTAAGGATAAACAGGCTGAGAAAGAAATTAGGGGAACAATACCCTTCAAAATAGTCACAAATAATATAAAATACCTTTGTGTTTCTCTAACTAAGCAAATGAAATATCTGTATGATAAGAACTTCGAGTCTCTGAAGAAAGAAACCCAAGAAGATCTCAGAAGATGGAAAGATCTCCCATGGTCATGGATTGGCAGGATTATTATAGTAAATATGACTATCTTGCCGAAAGCAATCTACAGATTCAATGCAATCCCCATCAAAATTCCAAATCAATTCTTCACATAGTTAGAAAGGGAAATTTGAAAATTCATTTGGAATACAAAAAACCTAGGATAGCAAAAACTATTCACAACATTAAATGAACTTCTTGTGGAATCACCATCCCTGACCTCAAGCTATACTACAGAGCAATTGTGATAAAATCTGAACAATACTGGTACTGACAGGTAGATCAATGGAATTAAATTGAATACCCAGAAATGTACCCACACATCTTTGGTCACTTCATCTTCAACAAAGGATCTAAAACCATCCAGAGTAAAAAGATAGCATTTCCAACAAATTTTACTGGTTCAACTGGTGGTTAGCATGTAGAAGAATGTGAACTGATCCATTCTTATCTCCTTGTACAAAGCTCAAGTCTAAGTGGATCAAGGAACTCCACATAAAATCAGAGACACTGAAATTATAGATTAGAAATTGGAAAAGAGCCTGCAACCTCTGGGCAAAAGGGAAAAAAATCCTGAACAGAATACCAATAGCTTGTACTTTATAATCAAGTATTAACAAATGGGACCTCATAAAATTGAAAAACTTCTGTAAGGCAAAAACCACTGTCAATAAGGCCAAAAAGCCACCAACAGATTGGGAAAGGATCCTTACCAATCCTAAATCCAATTGGGGGCTAATATCCAATATATACAAAGAACTCAAGAAGTTGGACTCTAGAAAATCTAATAACCCTATTAAAAAATGGGGTACAGAGCTAAACAAAGAATTCTCAACTGAGGAATACCGAATGGCTGAGAAACACCTGAAAAAAATGTTCAACATCCTTAACCATCAGGGAAATGAAAGTCAAAACAACACTGAGATTCCACCTCACACCAGTCACAATGGCTAAGATTAAAAATTCAGGTGACAGCAGATGCTGGTGAGGATGTGGAG
>NC_034610.1:54144968-54156846 GCF_900095145.1 Mus pahari | reverse complement strand
AAAGAAAGAAAGAAAGAAAGAAAGAAAGAAAGAAACGGGGAGGGAGGAAGGGAGGGAGAGCGAGAAAGAAAGAAAAATATTTTGCTTTTTAAAAAAAAGTCTTCTGCAGAAAAGAGTTTTGAATTGGGCAACATTTAACAGGCAGAAACTATACATTTGAGTACTGCTACATATACACATTTGTCTAGGTATCAATATATGATACACGATGAAATGACAAAGCACAGAATTTAGACATGGGAGTTATCCAGAAATGCATTGTGTTACTTTTTGAATATTTGATTTTTATTTTCCATAGAGATAAATATATCATATTTTGAAATTCATGAAATCCCTAGCCTCATAAATCATGGATATGAAACTTCAACTTTTTTTTTCTTGTGGCATATTTGCACTTAAAATGTATAAGGACAGACACAGAAAGATTGGCAATGACCTGAATGACTGCCAAGCAATGGGAATTGCCTCCTCGCTTCTCATATTTTACAAACGAACAGCCAAAAGAATTCTCCCCAAACTCTTATTTTCTTTCACAATGGCACTTCATTAGGTACATTATAGGATTTTAGTAAAGAATAAAAATAAGGCAATGTGTAGCACAAGCACATGGCCAAGAAAGGAAGGAAGGGAGAAGTGGTTTTAGGAAGCTGATCTCTATCTTTTACATTAATCATATTTCCCATCTCCCTGCTGTGGTGCTTCTTCAACCCCTTCCCTGTTAAATTAGCAATGCTTGTTAGCTTCCTGGGGATTGCAAGATATAAAATTTCTAAAACTAAGCTGGTGCACAAATGCATCAGTCATCTTGTCTCTGTGCCCCAAAGATGGACTTTCTTTAGTGATTAATAATGCTAAGTGGCATTGAGAAGATAGGGAAACCAGTTCAAAGTTGTGTGGCCAGGCTTCCAAAGTAAATGTACCTCTTCAAATGTGTGTCTTCTTGGAGTTAAACCACTTTACTACTGTAACGCATTTACTTGAAAATAAATTCTGGGGGGCTTAGAACTTGCAACTTTAGAAGTTGTTGACTTATAATGAGTTTGTATAGTAGAAAATTTCTGTTATTTTGTTGGATTACTTAATCCAAATACTTATTGATTTTTCTAAAATTCTTTAACAACTACATCAGCCCTTATATCCAACTGTACTTTACTCCTTGGTGCCACAGAGAAGGGGTGAATCCCAGAAGGTCCACACCATCTCCTTTGAAAAGGGAGAAAAGGGAGATTGAGTTTCTTCAGCTGATGAGGGGTGGGCTAACAGCACTCTAATGTCACTATAAGTAGATAAGCTATCTCTCAAAAATATACATATGGGACATTACTAAGAAGAGCAAAGTTTATCAACACATACGTATCTGCTAGTATATGGGTACATATGAAATATCTCAGGAAAGCCTTGAAGTATGCACTTATTCATTGCAATGTAAAAAAAAAAAAACCACAAAAATTCTTTTCTTTTTATTTAAAAATTTTCATAGAATATATTTTTATCATATCCTTCCCCTTCCACAACTGGCCATGTTTTCCCCCACTGGAGTGTTACACCAAGAGACACTTCACTGGAGGAAATTGATTTTCATTCTCCTACCAGGTATCAACTTGGTTGGAGAGGGGATTTTGTTTCTATATGCTCATCAGTGCTAGATTTTTGTCTGTCTTGAACCTGGGTAGGTCTTGTGCATGCTGCCACAGTTTCTGTGAGTATATATCTGTGTCAGTTCTTTTATGTCTGGAAGAAGCCGTTTCCTTGAAGTCAATCACCAACTCTTGCTCTTACAATCTTTCTGCCTTTACTTCTGCATAGACTCCCAAGCCTTGATGAAAGGATTTCGATAAAGACATACATTTGGAATTGAGTGCTCCAAATTCTCTCACTCTCTCTGTGTTTTCTAGCAATGGATCTCTGTGTTGATTACCACCTTCTGCAAGAAGCTTTTCTGATGATGCTCTATTGTATAGGTATAATGCTGTATCATTAGGAATCATAGTATTACTATGTTCCTTTAGGAAAATAATAACAGTAGGATTTTTTTTTCCTATGTCCATGACCTATGCAGATGCAGGGTTTTGGCCACTTCAGCAATGTAAGATACATACTCCACCTCATAGAGATGGAGTGGTCCTTAAATACAACCAAAAAGTGGTCTTTTACTCCCATAACATCTGTATGTCTTTCAGGAAAGTCACTGATGTAGATCACAAAGTTTATAGCTGGATGATATTGAAAATCATGATTCGCATCTGGTCACATGCAGAATATCTTCCAGCATCATGACAAAACCAAAACTAAAACAGAGAAAAGGTCAAAGAAATATCATTAAAATCTAGAAGCTGTAAAGAATAACTTTGAGAAAATGTGGCCTCATTTTCAAGCCAACATATCTCCACTGTTACTGCTGGCAAACCACTGCATCTGTAGAAAGACTCATGATTAGATGGCAAAGACAACAGGATGATGGCTGTGACAACCAAAATGAGGGAGTGACGGCAAAGTCCCTGAACCATCAAGTCCTGTAAATAGAAATCATGTTTGTTTAGTCTGTTGGGTTCATTGCATTTCCTAAAGGGATATTAATACCTTTAATTCAACTGAAAAATAGCAAATAATAATTGTGTCAAACATACCTACACTTAGGATTTATTTCATTCCTTCATTACAAGACTATCAGACATGGGCACATGCTTCACATTGGAACACACCAGTATCATCTACTCTACAACTGCAATTAAATTTCAAAAATAGCCCAAAACACTCATATTATTTTCGGTATGTTTATGATTTTTTGTGCTAAATTCATAGTTATCTGAGGGCACATATAGCCCAGGCCTCAAATTGAACACCTGATTGGTAATATTACTAACCCAACTTTGGGGATAGAAAAATGAAGCTTAAATGGATACTTAGCTAAAGTTCTACATTTCTAAGTCAAACTCAAGGCTGGTGATATCTTAACTATTTTGCTGTAAGTTGAAAGACAATTTATAGAGCAACCTTCTATCCTGACTGAAACCTGAGTCCATAGCTATTTCATGCCCTGTAGAGTGTCAAAGAAGAAAGAGGAGTTGCATAGCATCTAGACAAAGAAAACTGAGGAACCTAGATAATGTGACAAGTTTGAAAAGGATGCAAACTCAGAGAGATAGAGGCAAGAATAAGGGTTAGTGGAAAGCTGGAAAAATGGGTCTCAATATATAGAATGGGTTATGGAGAAGAAAGGAATTAGTGGGTGCTAACATAGCAAAATGACTTCCCTGTGCTCCCATCTACTTGAGATAGCATGAGTACTCAACTAAAACTTGAATAAAATAAAATACACTAAATATATTAAGTAACATTTTTCTTTTTGATATTTATTTTAAATGTTCTACTTATTAAGCAGAATAGCATTGCATAATAGAAGGGAAATCAGATTTCATGGTATATAGATAAGCACAAAGGCTTACAACTTAGAGTACTTTTTTGCTGTCTCTTTTATTTAACATATTCTCCTCTGTCTCATATAAAGAAATAGAAGGAATATAAGTAGCAAAAAGACCAAAACAAAAAACAAAAATACAGTGTGTTGAATGACAGAATGAGAATTTAAAATAATAATCACTGGGAAATTTATAATGTCCCCTGAATATCACGCATCACAAGGAAGCAGTTTATATTACTTGATCATCTTCAAAGTGATCAGACGACATGAATTCACTGTGATCTGTGCCACACCAGTGGGAAAGCGGAGACCTGCTAACCCTAAATTCCTTGTACCTGTATACAGTTATCAAATAAAAGTGAAAGCATTCAAATCCACATATTTTTTTTTATTTTATCACCACAGTAAACTACTGGTACATTTCTTCCTTTAAAAAGCCTGGAATTTCTTCCCTTTGGTCTGAGTGTGGTGTGTATAACTGAACATAGATAAGAAAAAGATTTAGATGTTTTTCAGTTCAAGAAAGACCATGAGGAGTTAACGGAATAGAGAAGCTTTTAAGTAGAGACAAAAGGTGCATCCAAAAATCTATCAGTTCCAAACAATGGAGGAAAGTACAGCTTATTGCTTCTGATCTGGAGTACTGTGGTTGTGTGTGGTGGCGAAACAACAGAATAGAAGTATATCCAAAGATCTCAGGCAATAAAGGAGTTTCAGAGCCCTCATACATGAAGGATCTCTATGCAGGGCAGGGGAGAGAGCTCAGTTAGTAAACCCCATACTGCAGGCATGAGGACCTGATGTTGTTCTCCAAAGCCTACATGCAACAAAGCGAGGCATGGTGGCATGCATTTGTATACCATTTCTGGATGGAGATGAAACAATCCTTGAGCCTTACCAGCCAGGCATAGGTGGTGGTGAGTTCAAGGCAATTAAGAGAAGAACTACAGACAAAGCTGTCCTCAGACCTTCTCTCTCTCTCTCTCTCTCTCTCTCTCTCTCTCTCTCACACACACACACACACACACACACACACACACATACACACACGCACGCGCGCCCGTGTGCACACAGACCCACACATGTACCCACAGATATAAACACACAGATATAAACACATAGGTGAGCATATGCATGCATGATTCACTCTAAGTCAGTGAGTAACAATACAAATAAAAGAGGCAAAGTTTTATTCTGTATACAATAATTTCAAAATCAAAACCAAGTTTAATTAAAAAAAAAAAAAAGCACCCTATAGATACATGAACTCAAGAGGCTATTATCTGCTCACCTTTCAGAAATTCACATGGGAGAAATGTCCCTTGATTGTCAGAGCTTATTGGCTTATCTAGAAACTTTAAAATTAACTTGGACAAGGTTAGCTGGTCCTAATACCGGCCTAGGTGAAGTGTACTTTAGACATCGCCCTAGGTGTGACCTTTCTATCACTATAAATTCTCCCCTGTGGAATGGATAAGAGACCCGAACACAGTCTTCCTGAGGAGACTTTCTGTTCTCTGACTTGAAGATGCAATTTATTTAAATACTAAAGTGGAAGTAACTAAATAAAGTTACGCTTCTTTTCTTCCTTCTAAAACAGATGAGTATTAGGAATGGAGTCATAAGCACAGCCATGAGTTATTTAACCAGAGGAAGCTATTTGATAGATAAATCAATTTGCAAGAATATATTAAATGACTAATGAGTCTGTCATATCAACCAGGACACTGGCTAATTGTTTTCAAGGTTCCAATAAATGTAATGGCAGTTCATTGCACCTGTTGTAATCTACTTCTCTTTGGAACTGACACGGCAGTTTAACTTCCATTTTTCACTAGTGAAAAGCCTTTTGTCTATTCCTGGGCTTTTCCCACACCTGTCTGACATAGGAAAACAATGTTTGTGTTTGGCATGATCCTGCTTATTAATGACAATAAATTTAAAGACTTCACAACTCTTCGTATAAAGGCAAAAGCTGTTTTGCAAGCTGCATAGATAAGAAGGCAGTGTGCTTACAAATCTCATTTTCATCTGAGTACAGTATACTATGGTTCCCCGAGTCAGGCCTTGATATCACAAAGACAATTTCAGGCAGATTGGAAGGGCTATTCCCTTCTGGGTCTCCAGCATCTGACAGGAGTTTAGAGCAGAGGTCCTACTCTCTGGAGACTGCAAGCTTCACAAAGCAGATGGGACCTGACAGGCCATTGCCAAGATGGGGAGGCTCCAAAAAAGGAAGCAGGTATGCCTGACTGAGCAATGGGAGGTTTCTCATTTAAATTAGGGATGGCAGGCAATGTCTGGTATGTCACAGTACTTTGCCATCTGTCCCAGGAATTAGAAGACTGAATACATCAGAGTCCTGAGCACCTCAGAAATAGAACTCATTTGACTATAAACCCATAGGGCTGGGGAAGTAATTCAGGCAGTACAGTGCTTGCCCTGTGTGGGTGAGAATCTCACTTCTAACTCCTAGAACTCAAAAACAAACCAACAAAACAAAAAAAGTGCTTGTATTGCCCCGGCTGCAGAGGCAGAGACAGGTAGATTGCTGAGGATAATTGACCAACAAAAATGGCATACATGGTGAATGTCAAGAAAATAAGAGACTTTGCCTCTAAAGCAAGGTAGATAGCACAGAAGGAACAACAGCTAAGGTTGTACTCTGTCCTCACAAGAAGATACATACATACATACATACATACATACATACATACATACATACATACATACATTCATACACACACACACACACACACACACACACACACACACACAGCCACTCACAAGAACTTAACACTATAAATATCATCTACTCCCTGCACAAGAGAAAGCTGTACTTCTCATTACTTCCTTGCCGTACTTCATACATAGAATATTCTAAAAGACAGACAGTTCTCTCTTCTAGCTAAATCTCACGTGCTATTTTCTCTAATTTGTAGCTGCTGAAAATGAAAATCTGCTGGAACATCTAAATCATGTTCTCCAACAAAGGGACCATAGATAAGGGGAGTTCCTGACCTATCAACCTTCCTAAAGCAATAGGAAATTAGCCATACCACCACCATCACTACATGAGGTGCACAGCCAAAAGCCATAGCCTATATTCCTAGAGGCTTTCTAGACCACAGCTCAGTCCCTGACCCTTACTGTTTCCACTGAGCTTCAGCATACTTCTGCCAGCTTTCCCTCTCTTCATCGTGCTTCCTTGCTCTTTATTTTCTCATCAATATATAGAAACCAAAGGAAAGTTATACCGTCTAGAGTGTGGATGATGCTAATACTCTGGTACTAAATATTAGATAAGGAAGTTGTTGCAGTAACTGTACCTGAAATAAGCCCATTTCTCATTTCCCTAGCCCAGAATGGTGGCATCATATAAGTAAGAGCCTTAGGTTGGGCTATTTCTTCAGTCTTTCCTATCAGGTTAATAAATTTGCTTTTTGTCCTTTCTTTTCATGAAAGTATGTTCTGAACACTATATTTACCTCTACTGACAGCAACGCACTAAAATGCAGCAATTACACAGGTGCTACGACACCAGATACCAGAATCATTAGGATCATGTATTACTTTATGACAAGACTCAGAGGTTCAGGACCCAGGTTTTAGATAATATACTGAGTTCTGTCCATATCTGTTGTGCTCTGGTTTAGGAATTATAGTTTTTCCATCTTAGTTTCCTTAGTTCTGATACATACTCTACCTAAGCATCCAAGGAATGAAGGTGACGCTTTATAAATGAGAATTGGTTTAATTTATTTAATTAATATTTTATTTATGATGTATTGCCATTGTTCTTGCTAGGAGAAAAAATTCATAGGGTCTGGAAATACTGTCTGCTTTTTTTCTCTAAATTCTCAATACCAGTGACAGATTCTTACATGTGATGGTCCTTCTGTGAATGAATGAGTAAATGAATGAATTAATTAATTAATTAAATGAGTACTAGTGTGTGTGTGTGTGTGTGTGTGTGTGTGTGTGTGTGTGTGTGTATGTATCTCAACAAGTATGTCTTACAAGATATTAGAACAGATAGCATTTCTAGCTTTAAAAGCTCTAGGCTCTCTACATACATAAGAACTTGAAAGACCTGAGCTGTTACTGTCTCACTATTTGTATATATGTGTATGTTATGTTCAGTTAATGGGGTTTTCTTGTAAAAAAAAATCTTTCAAAGCTCTCATAGGAATTTTCAAGATAAGTTATGCAGAATTTCTTCACAAATCGCAATAGTAGGAAACGTTAATTACTCTTCACAGTCGTCACTTTTGCTCTGTAGCTTAAAACAGTATTTATGTTTTTCCAACTTCACCTAGAAAACCAAATCTAGGTCCTAGTGTCCCTCACACCCTCTCCAACCACAATTTCAGTAACTTAATATGGGAAGGACTGAAGTAGGAAGGGAGAAATGTAGGAAGTCAGATCATTAGAGCCACCTTAGTGCTGGCTGCCTTTTCCTTATCTTGGCTTTTGCAGTGGGAGTTTCATGAGAAACAGGCCTCCAGCAGAGGGGATTTGCTGAGGGTAAAGTGGTGGCATGTAGGTAGGTAAAGCTACCTGGGAGTCTTAATGACATCTAATGTCCTTTCTTTAAGCAGGCAGCTGATAGGGTAAGCAGATTCTTAATGTTGAAGTTTAAATTTTCATCCAGCAGTGAGTAGGTCTCTGAACTTTTTCCTTATTTCCTTGAGCTACATTTAGTGTGGCCAATTGTGATCACTCTAGCCTTGGCAAGGCCTTAGAGAGCCACCTCTGCTCACAAGTTCCTATTATACTACTACAGTTTACTACTGCTACACTACCCTGCCTACCTATATTGAGCCTCTAAGATGACAACATTGAATATAGAAACAAAATGTGTAAAATATCAAACTAACTTCATAGCTACTACTCAAAATAATTCGAAGTCCTCTTTTGGGTAAAGCCCGATAGATATTAACCTTTGAGTCTCAGAGATACTGCTCAACATGATTACATCTTTGAAATCAAATACATTTTGGCATAGCTCAAAATGGAAATTAAGATTCAAATACTTATTACCACTTCTCAAGAGGGATCATCACAACCTTTTAAAGAACAATTCCAGAATGATATGCCAGTAACTATGATAACATTAAGTATAAATGGATATAAGTTTAGAGAATCAATAAACCTTCCTTGAAAATAATAGCACTATTTCTGCCACATTATATTTAAAAGCAAATATATATGGTCACTAAGTAAGATGGCTCAAGTAAAAACAATTGACTGAAAGCTTGATGCCTGCACTTTGATCCCAGAGACCCACAAAGTGAAAGAAGAGTGCCAACTCCCACAAGTTGTCTTTTGACCTCTACTTTTTTACATGGTTCATTTACACACAGAAACACACACACACACACACACACACACACACACACACACACACAAAGTATGCACCTGTATAAAAATGTAAAATTAAAACTGAGATTTAGTTTACTCAACTGCTGACAGTGTCTCAAACTGCAGTAAGAGAATATATAAAGAAGGAAATGAAAAGCTTCTCTTAGAACTCTAGAAGAAATGTGAACCCTCAGCAAACAATACCCAAATTGCCTGATTTTATATTTAAGGACCATTTATTCAATGTCTTAAAATGAAGGGGAACAGAGGATCACTGTGACATTTAGTGACTGAATCATTTAACATTGTCTTTTTCAACATTTTGTTAAGGCATAATTTGCATGGTTAAAATTCGCCCTCTTTAAAGGCACAATCTGATCGTTCTTTGTGTGACCACAATTGTGCAATCATTAAAGCAATCTACGTATAAGGTATTTTTATCGCTTGGAGAAGAAACCTCATGTCTACTACCAGTTGCTTCCCATCTGACAGTCCCAATTCTCAAACCCTGACAACTACATAGCTACCTTCTATCTCTATGGATTTTCTCTGCTGTATAGTTCATGAAATTATAATCATAAAATGATCTTTTGCCACTGCTGCTCTTCCTCGGGTTAATATTTTAAAGATTTCGTTATATTGTGGACTATGTGAACAGTTCATTTCTTTTCTTTCCATATACATTATCAGATGCATGTACCTCATTAAGTTCATCCACCCACTGGTTGGTTAGTGAGACCTACTTTTAATCTATTATCATTGGTAATGGGCTATGATCATTCTCACGTCAATTCCTGTTCATTGTCCTTTTAATAATACTTCTGTGATAAGTATTCCCTGTAGAAGAAATTTACAAACCTTTGACTATAGAGTCCAGGACTTAATCCTAGTCTCACCACACTTGCTGTGTTTTGTTTGTACATTTTTAATATCTCTTTTATCTGCAACAATCTAGCAGAATGCTCAAAGATGCCACTTAGGAGGAAATTTAATTTTCCAAGTCTTTTGACTTGTGTTAGAGCTATCTTAAGGATGCCTAGTTGAGTGGACTCCTTCTCTGAGTCAATTTCAATAATTAAACAATTCAAGTAACATTTGAATAACAATATGTAATAAACTGAAATACAGAAAGATCTATTAATACTATGAAAATTTAATCTACCATGCCATTTTTGACAAACGAAAATGATTACTAGTCAAACAGAAGATTTAGGCTGTGCAGTGGTGGCGCACGCCTTTAATACCAGAACTTGGGAGGCAGAGGCAGGNGGATTTCTGAATTCGAGGCCAGCCTGGTCTACAGAGTGAGTTCCAGGACAGCCAGGGCTACACAGAGAAACCCTGTCTCAAAAATACAAAACAAAACAAATCAAAATTTAGATAATATATTACTAGTGAAAAAAAGATTTAGATAAATTGCACCTAGAGTTTAAATGTAATATTTATTGAACTTTTTATGTCTTGCTAATTTATCAATAAAGAACAAAAAGAGAGAGAGATCGGTATGCTTGATAATCCACCATCACTCAAACAGACTATTTTTTCAATAGCATTTGTAGGAAAAATGGCTAATTTCCATTTTGTGTAAAAAATCAATTTTTATGTAGCAGTCCAGGTTCCAAGTTATTCCATAAAAACTGAGATTTGCAGTTCAGCTGCTGACTGTGGTTCAAACTCTAATAACATTGAAATATTTCTCTCTCTTTTCTGACTATGGCACATTAAGTCTACAGAGGGGGCAGATGTTAAGCAGCAGATTACTTATCACTCTGCAACTGTGCAAGAATATCAGTAGGAAATGCCTTGCGCAATCAGCAATGGCTTCTCTGAATTACTCCAACCAGGCAGTCAATTAGCAAATTCTGTACCTTGAGAGAGAGTTTGTTGACAAACAGTGTTCTCTGTTTATGGTCTCCTTTGCTAGTGTGGAGTCTCAGAGGAGTCTCACTATGTTCTCAGAGCTGTTCTTTTCTCTTTCTAATATAAGCTTTCTTCCCTTCCTAGACAGCAAATTGTCTCATGGTTGGCCTGTAAGCCAGACACTTCTGTCCATTAAATCAATCCTATGAATCTACAGAAATTGGGAAGTCTGGGTTCACAGGCATCCTGTTCGCGCTGAGACTTAATTTCTGCTGAACAAGAAAGTTCATATTTTAATGGAATTTTCCCCTTAAGGTGCATTCATCACTTTAAAAAAAATTAAGTCAATTTGGAAATATAATTTGGATGTATAATTAAATTGGTCAGTTGATCTTAGCTTCTACAAGTTAATCAATTAGCAGAAACCTAAAGGAGTTTGCCCACACATGCTCCAGCTTGCAGGCAGCCTATTATACCCTAAAAGGAACATCAGGTTTTTGGAGGATCCTTTGTAGATTCCATCTGTGTTCATTCTTTAGAGGTTGGAATTGTTTTTCCAGCTAGCAGTCAAGATCCATAATACCAGTCAAACTGAAGGGAAGAAATGACAAATCAGTGAGATATGTTAAGTGGAGTGGAAAAGAATGTATATTGAGGAGCACAGAGAGTGTGTGTCAGACACACCTATAGTGACAAGCAGGAGAGACAGAGATCGGCATAAGCTGTCAGAAAATTTTCATCTTCTGTCTAACTCACTGAACTCATTAAGAACCCCTCTCCTACTCCAACAATCAGAAAATAAGTTGACGGTTATGTATTTATTTAATATTTGCTTGTTTCTGGTAAGTAGAGGGGACATAGACCAGTAAATTCTAAGCTACAGTAAATTGAGTACAGAAAATTATAAGAATAAAAGCCATTTGCATGATGTAAATTATTTAAATGCATGCAAAAATAAGTTTATTTGCACTCCTGAAATCTCTGAATTACTGTCTTCTGAATATTGCTCAGCCCTGTGTTGAAAAGTTTGAAACTTTTAGTAGAAATATGCGATATCTTAAAAATAGCATTTGCACTGGTGATATAGCACAGTGGGGAAAGGCTCTTGCTGCCAAACCTGATAATTTGAGTTTGATCACTGAGATCACATGGTAGAAGGAGATAACTAATTCCAAGTTGTCCACCGATGTACACAAACATGTACCATAACAAATGAGCACACTCCTCCCTCCC
>NC_034610.1:54139447-54144887 GCF_900095145.1 Mus pahari | reverse complement strand
CTCTCTCTCTCTCTCTCTCTCTCCCTCCCTCCCTCTTTCTCTCTCTCCCTCCCTCCCTCCCTCCCTCCCTCCCATCTTTGGTCTCTGTCTCTGTATGCCTCTGTCTGTCTCTCGCCCTTTCTCTGTCTCTGTCTCTCTCTGTCTCCATTATGTGCACACACACTAAATAAATAAGTGTAATTTTTAAAAGCTTTCTTTACAATACCATCTATCTCTCCAGTTTCCAGTGATTTTTGCTAAGCATAGAGCCCACTTAAAATTTTTCCACATCACAAACCAAAATGTATGTTGAAATGAGAAAGGCGAGAGCTCATTCAGTAGATAAAGTGCTGGCTGTGGAAAAGTGAGACCCTGAATTAAAACTCTAGGCTCCATGTGTACCATGCTTGTACAGTCTCCTCCAGGGAGATCAAACCAGAGGCGGGAACATCGCAGAAACACTGAAAGGTAGCAGATCAGTTATCATGGGTGTGCTGTGGTGAAAATTAGAAAAAAAAAAGAGAGAGAGAGAGAGAGAGAGAGAGACCCTTTCTCAGATAAAACAGAATGTAAAGGCTGTCATTCTCCTGGCCTGCACACACACACCATGTCATGTGTGTAGCTGCACTTACACACATACCCATAAACAAACAAATGTCAGATATACACTTTAGCACCACCTGGCCTACCTTCTGTATATTCCAGATTACTCTGAGAACCAGGTTGTCTATTTGTATGTAAGTATTGTAGATTCCAATTAAAGTTTCCAAATGAGAGTTTCGTTTTATTACTATTTTTTTATTTTTTTACACTGAAGATTTTATCCCCCCACCCCCTCCACCCTTCAAATGAGAGTTTCTAAAGTGTGAAGACTCACAGTAAAACTGAGATTTCAATATTGAAAGTTATATTCTTGATGCCCAGAAGGGAAATATCATCCACCATTTCTATCATGGAATTATATCAGTAGTTCATTTTGAGAATACAAGTGTATAATGGAAGAAAAATGCATCTTGCCATGAGGGGCTAGTGAGCATTCTGTATCTCAGGGGTGATGGGGTTAGAGGTGGGTAATTAAGGGCTTTGAACGACAAGCACTCCCAGTTTTCATTAGCAAATTGTAGGGTATGAGAACTTGGAATACCTTAAGACTTCAGCTAGCCATGTGCTTAAAGACATGGAGAAGAATAGATGCTGGGTTTTTATTGTGAATTACAAATTTCACCCTTGTTTGATTAGATTTCAACATCTTTCCTTATCAGTGTTTTTCCACCCATAGAATCTTCTTCCATTTATAATCGTTCAAGACTGTTGTGCATTCCCCACCCCCCACCCCCATTAATTGCTTTTTAACTTTGTTCTTCAAACTGCTGCCATGTTCCTTTTACACCCTCCATGCTTGTGGAAACAGAGGCATAAATACCAGTGCCTCCGTGTGTGATAACGGTGACAGAGGTAGCACCAAGTCTTGCTAATTTTGGTAAAAATACACATGACACAAAGCTTACCACCTTAACTGTTAAAAGTATATCAGCCAGTGTGTCAGATACACTTACATTATTACACATCCTGTTTTCAAAACTCTTTCATCTTCAAAACTGAAATAACCCATCCATTAAGCAGCTGACCTCAGCACTCTTCCTAATTTTGCTCAACTTTCTGCATTCAGTAAGATGCTATAGTAATTGACTTATGTGGCTGTCTTAGTTCTTTAGCTTACTAACCTCAAGGTTCATCTAAGCTGCAGCGTATATATGAAAAGACTTCTTTTCTAATTCAAAAGCCTATCCCACTGCATGTGTGCATCAGTTCCTTCTTCATTTGTAGGCAGACATTTGAGTTGCTCCAAAGATTTTGCTATGGTAATCAATGCCCATAAACAGTCTTATAGATGCCCCCTTTAAGATTCTAATTTCAATTCTTCTGTGTATATATATATATATATATATATATATATATATATATATATATAACCAAATACAGCACTATCATTCTCACTAAAAGTATGCCATTCCATCTTTTCTCCATGGTGCATGTGTGTGTGTGTATGTGCATGTGTGTGTTTGTGTTCCTAATAAGTATGAAGAAACAATTTATTTTAAAACTGCTATTTAGACGGCCTTTCCGAGGCAATTTCTAATTATTTAATATTTTTTGAAATTAAAATATAATTACATTCCTCTTTCTCCCCCCCCCTTGTCTATCATTCCTCTAAACTCTTCCCATGGGCCTTCTATGCCTTCCCTTAAATTATGGTCTGTATTTATTTAGCTGTTTTAGCACACAAACGTACACACATACAGTATGTGTACATATATATGTAATATATGTCTATGTATTTCTATATATAAAAATGCAAGCTGTTTAGCCTTTAAAATGTTACTTGTGCCATTCTTTCGTCTTAGCTCCAAACTTTGTCTCTGCAACTTCTTCCATGGGTACTTATTCCCTACTTTAGAGGGGAATGAAGTATCCACGTGTTGGTCTTCCTTCTTCTTGATTTTCTTGTGTTTTGGAGATAGTATCTTGGGTATTCTAGGTTTCTGGGCTAATATCCACTTATCAGTGAGTGTGTATCAAGTAACTTCTTTTGTGATTGGGTTACCTCACTCAGGATGATACCCTCCAGATACATCCATTTACCTAAGAATTTCTTAAATTCATTGTTTTTATTAGCTGAGTAGTACTCCATTGTATAAATGTACCACAATTTCTGTATCCTTTCCTTTGTTGAGGAACATCTGGGTTCTTTCCAGCTTCTGGGTATTATAAATAGGGCAGCTATGAACATAGTGGAGGATGTGTCCTTATTACCAGTTGGAACATATTCTGGGTATATACCCAGAAGAGGTGTTGCTGGATCTGCCAGTAGTACTATGTCCAGTTTTCTGAGGAACCACCAGACTGATTTCCAGAGTGGTTGTACAAGCTTGCAATCCCACCAGCAATGGAGGAGTGTTCCTCTTTCTCCACAACCTCACCAGCATCTGCTGTCACCTGAATTTTTAATCTTAGCCATTCTGATTGGAGTGAGATGGAATCTCAGGGTTGTTTTGATTTGCATTTCCCTGATGATTAAGGATGTTGAACATNTTTTCAAGTGTTTCTCAGCCCTTTAGTATTCCTCAGCTGAAAATTCTTTGTTTAGCTCCGTACCCCATTTTTTAATGGGGTTATCAGAGACTGTCCCACCCGGGAGTCCATCCCATAACCAGCCACCAAACGCAGACACTATTGCATATGCCAGCAAGATTTTGCTGATAGGACCCTGATATGGCTGTCTCTTGTGAGTCTATGCCAGTGCCTGGCAAATACAGAAGTGGATGTCCACAGTCATCTATAGGACAGAACACAGGACCCCCAATGGAGGAGCTAGAGAAAGTACCCAAGGATCTGAAGGGGTCTCTAACACTGTAGGTGGAACAACAATATGTAATCAGTACCCCCAGAGCTCGTGTCTCTAGCTGCATATGTAGCAGAAGATGGCCTAGTCGACCATCATTGGGAAGAGAGAGGACCCTTGGTCTTATAAACTTTATATGCCCCAGTACAGGGGAACACCAGGGCCAAGAAGTAGGAGTGGGTGGGTAGGGGAGCAGGGCTGGGGGAGGGTATAGGGAACGTTCGGGATAGCATTTGAAATGTAAATGAAGAAAATATCTAATATAATAATTGTTAAAAATGTTACTTGTGTACAGTAATCCAATGCTGAATACTTCGCATTGGTTAATTTTGCTGCTCTTTCCTGGGAAGACTGTTTTACCTGATCTCACACTGTCTTAGTTACTTTTAGTTCTCATTTTATCGTTGAGGAATCATGAGCTTTCTACCTTCCATTTTAATCTATCTATTGGCGTCATTGTTCAGGTCTTCTTTAGACATGCATGTTGATGAGACTTGATGGATATAGCCATTCTGACCACTCTAAGAGTCAAAATCTTCCCACAAAATTTCTGTTCCTCTGCCTCTTACCATCGTTGTGATCCCTGAGACACCGAGGCAGAAGTTGGGTTGCAGATATATCAGCTGGAAGTGGGCACCGTAAGTTTACTTGTTCTGTGCATTTTGATTGGTTGTGGCTCTGTACTGCTTTCTGTTTCCAGAAGTTTCTTTGGTGATTGGGTGAGACCTGCATTTATCTGTGAGTATAAGAATAAATATTTCCAATAGTGTTAGGAATTGTGCTGGTTTAGAACAGAGGTGGTTATAGGATCTTCTTCAAGATCCTTAAATTCACTGACTTCATAGCATATGAAAAATGTCCAGAGTCCTAAATTCACAGTTTTGAAGTCTGGAAACTGAAAATTGCATGGATGGCTTCTAGTGTGTAATCCACCATACTGTATAAACTTGAAAAGAAATTACTCTAAAAGATAAAAGGAAATGCACAGCCAATAGTTCACATAGCATGCAGATTTGATGTTTGTTATAAAAAAACTGTAATTTTCAAAAGTCTGGATGTGTAAGTTTTGATTATGTTGAATTTTGCATAATTTTGTAAGCACACTGAATCTTTCCGCCACATATTGACAGTTCCTACTGAGGCCTGGTTGTTCTTGTTTTGTGAAAATTGTTTCAGATGAAAGAGTATTCCCATGTCAATAGACACACATATAACAACTAAAACGAGAAGCACCTCAGTCACCTAGGTTTTAAACAGTGTTCTTGTCCTGTACTAGATCCTAGCACAGTGTTGACCCTTGGAAGATGAGCACATAGTATAGGTGATGGATAACTGTAAATGCAAAAGCATCTCTGCACTTCCCTTGAGATGTCACAGATGCCGTGTGCATGTAGGACAGTGTATTCACACCCAGCATCTGATACAATGTGTCCATCTCCACTACAGTGTGTCTCAAAGGGGAATTAAATACATCAGACCCTTGCCCTGCATATTCCTGATGTTTATTTGTGCATCTCAGAACATGCATTTTTATAAACATGGAAGCATGGTATAAAATGTTACAAGATTTTTCGTTTTACTATCATGAAACTGCATGTCTTCCTAAGCTCCCAAATGTGTTGCTCCTCAGACATGTCAAAAATTGCATCTTGATTTCATTAAACACTACCTTAAAAGTGTCTGACCAGGTTACAAAGTTCTAGGTATGCAGAGAAACTATAGCTTACTTATCCAATAACCTTTTCTTGTACATTTGAGTTGTTTCCAACTTGTTGCTAAAACTACAACCTATCTGTATATATAGAACTTTATTCCTTGTCTTTGGTCTTTTCAAATATCTCCATTAATGGGTCCAGTAGACAAATGGCATGTATAAACCCATTGTACTGGATAGCTTTGTGTCAACTTGACACAGCTGGAGTTATCACAGAGAAAGGAGCCTCAGTTGGGGAAATGCCTCCATGAGATCCAGCTGTAAGGCATTTTTCTCAATTAGTGATCAAGGGGGGAGGGCCCCTTGTGGGTGGTGCCATCTCTGGGCTGGTAGTCTTGGTTCTA
>NC_034610.1:54132154-54139417 GCF_900095145.1 Mus pahari | reverse complement strand
CTCCTGCTTTCTGACCTGCTTGAGTTCCAGTCCTGACTTCCTTTGGTGATAAACAGCAATGTGGAAAATGTAAGCTGAATAAACCCTTTCCTCCCCAACTTGCTTCTTGGTCATGATGTTGTACAGGAATAGAAACCCTGACTAAGACACCCATGGTATAAAACATATTTCTAATTTTTAATAAGTTATAACAATTTTAACTATCTTCAGTAAATAAAAGAATCCATTTCAGTGAGGGAAAAAGTAAAAATCTAAACACATGAATTTTACTTATGTTGTAGTATGTATAATTTTGCAAATATGACTTAGTTCATCAACTTATACAACATATGCAATAGTTCTCATTGTGATCTGAATGCTTCTGGTATCATCACTGTCCCAGATGAGCAACCCATATTGCTTATTTAGTAAGTAGGTGAGTACCAGATTCAATATAAGTTTTAACGCTTCTGGCAATTATTTTTATTTCTATGAGTGTCCTTACTTTTGAGAAAAAAAAAACAAGATTTACATTTGAATTCTTTTATTATTATTTCAGTATGCTATGTCAGGCACTATTTGTTTCCTAGTGCCTTAGATCTTACCTTTTTGCAAAGGAAGGAAACGAATTTGCTCATTGTGGGGAAAAGACTTTAGGAATCAAAATAATATTGTCTCCTAAATGGTGGCAGGTAGGAGTAGTAGTTAACAGGAATAAAATCAGTTTTCATTGTGCGTTAGAAATGGGTTAACAGTTGCTGATATCAAGATTTGAGTTTTCAAACTCTGTGCTATTTAAGTTATTTTCCTCATTGCTGTGACATAAAATACTTGCTAAAGAAGCAACTTTAAAGCAGGAAGGGTTTATAGTGTCTTACTATCTGTTTTAGTTAGGGTTTCATTGCTGTAAAGAGATACCATCACCAAGGCAACTTTTAAAAAGGACACACTTATGTGTGATTGGCTTACAGTTTCAGAGGTTCAGTCCATTATCATCATGGCAGACATGGTGCTGGAGAAAAAGCTAAGAGTTCTACATCTACATCTTTGAAGTGAAGGCAGCCAGGAAGAGACTCCTCTTCCACACTGAGTTGAACTAGAGCATAGGATCTCAAAGCCCACGCCCAAGAGTGATGCACTTACTCCAACAAGGCCACACCTACTACAACAAGGTCACACCTTCTAATAGTAGCACTTCCCATGGGTCAGCATATTCAAACTACCACAACATCATATGGGATCAAAACCACAAAAGGTTAGGAAGACATCATGTAGGATCAAATCCACAAAAGGTCAGGAAGACGTCACGTGGGATCAATCCACAAAAGGTCAGGAAGACGTCACATGGGATCAAATTCACAAAAGGTCAGGAAGACATCACGTGGGATCAAATTCACAAAAGGTTAGGAAGACATGCCAGCTGAAGCTTGAGATGGTTGACCCCACTGCTTTTGCTGTCAGGAAGCAGACAATGAACAAGAAGTGGTTGCAAGCCATAAAACCCCCAAGATCCCCAAAGATTCTCTTTGTGGTGAGACTCCACCTCTTAAGAGAGCCACAATTTTCTAAAACAGAACCAATATCTAGAGACAAAATATTCAAACATATGAATCTATACAAGACATTTCACATCCAAACCATAACATGTCCCAAATAATTTTTAAATGAAGTGTGCTGATTATTCATCTTCAAAATTACATGTCCCAAGTCTTCTAAAAGCAGACCCACGACTTCCAAAATACTGGGCATCTCTCAAGTTCTTGTCTTCAGATTTTCCATTTCCATTTTTCTGTAAGGATATTTTTGTGCTTCTGAATCTGTCTTTGCTCTTAGCAATTAATAAAAATATTAAAGGTTTTGACTTGCATCACTGCAGCATATAAGCTAAATTAATTTTTATCTGCAAGTTTAATGCAGAATAAGATTCTTTGTGATAAATTTTTGCTCTGTTCCAATACAAGTCGCTGGATTATGAAATCCAGTGAGCAAATAGCAAGGTGGACAGGAATAAAGGCTGGCTTTGTTCCGCTTATGACACACTAGCCAAGGAGTAGTTCTTCTTCTTCTTCTTCTTCTTCTTCTTCTTCTTCTTCTTCTTCTTCTTCTTCTTCTTCTTCTTCTTCTTCTTCTTCTTCTTCTTTTTGTATTTTTTTCAATTTTTTATTAGATATTTTCTTCATTTACATTTCAAATGTTATCCCGAATGTCCTCTATACCCTCCCCCAACCCTGCTCACCTACCCACCCACTCCCACTTCTTGGCCCTGGTGTTCCCCTGTACTGGGGCATATAAAGTTTGCAAGACCAAGGGGCATCTCTTCCCAATGATGCCCGACTTGGGGCCTTCCTTCTAATGAGTTTTAAATACCAGGCTCCCACATGACGTTCATAAACTGATGATAAATAATTTTTGGTAACCCCAAAACAATTTCTGAGCTAAGCTAGAGAACAGGCTGGGACAACTCCTGTAGCATCAAGCGATGAAGCAAACTAAAACTACCCTTTTCACATCGTGTTGCTTACAGCAGGAAGTAACTAATACAGAAATTTGGTTCTGAAACATACAGTTGTTGCTGCACTAAACCTGACATGCAGTCTGTTTACCTTTAGATCTGGTTTTCAGAAAGAATGTTTGCTGGTTACAAGCTGAAGACTGGAGGCCCCAGAGAGTTTAGAGATATGGTGGGGTGGGGGTGGAGGAGTGGGGATATCCTCATGGAGACAAGGGGATGGGGAGGAGGTATGAGTTGGGGAACAGCTACCCGAAGCCTGGTGAGGTGACGTGTCCTCAGCCAACCAGAAGAGCAGGAACAAATCACCACCAAATATGGACTTGTTTACCACCAGCTCCATAGCCGACAGGTACCATCTTTAAGGTGCGGCTTTGGGTAGCCCAGGGGAGGGGCCGTAGCCTCCTACACAAGTGAAATACAGACAGTATATACCTGTTGTCTATATAGGACTCCGTTCAAGATAACCTAGAGGATATCTTCTGTTCTACCAAAATGTCTGGAAGCTTTCTGCCTGTGTCTTGCAAACTTTACTGAGGAATTGAAAATAGTGAACTAATTTGTTTGATGGAAGGAATGTAAAACAGTATAACACCAGGCCACGGTACTGTCCTGTTCACAGTCCTTATTCATATTTACAATAAGAAAAAGCAGAAACTGTGCAAAATGTACAGTTTCATAGGCAAAGGCACAAAAGTAGGTTTAAAGGTAAAAGCTACAGCAGGTACTGAGAAGCCAACTATGAGAAACAAACCTCTCTCTCCTTACTGGAACCATAAGAAAGGTTCCCTGTGGTCAACAAAGGCTACATATTGAACAAATGCAAATTCATTTGAAAGTTAAATTGAGATTTCCACTTAGTGGGGTGGTATTTTGAAAAGTAAATACCACCCCATCTATAGCCATCAATAGAATGGATACAATAGCTGGTGGAGAAAAGGGCCATACAAGATCTGGTGCTGGCAGCAGAAGTTGGTACTCTCATCTATGTGATTCTGGTTTTGTATCTTTGCAAAATTCAAGAGTAAGGGATGTGTAGAGTCATGTGTCAAGGTTCCAGAATGCCACCAAGGACAGACAAAGTGTGTCAATATCTCCAAGAAGCCACAACATGAAATTATAAAGGTGAAATCCAAATTGCAGTGGGGACCACAGTGTGGTGAAGATACCAGAAACATGAGATACCCACCAACTAAAGCTGTAAACAAAGCTAAAGAGTAGAGCTAGGCAAAGAGAGAGGTTATATATGCTACAGATAACATAACCAGAGAGATGACAAACTCAATCAATGTCCATATGATACCATCAAGGGCCACAGGTGACAGATATGCAAATATGCAGCAGAGAATTTGCTCTTATTTTGTTTTAGTGCCTATAAAGTTTTATTTTTAAACTAGATACCTAAATTTCCTCTCAAGTTAAAAAAGAGCAGTTTGATCTTTCCAAAAATATGTGGAGAAGTTTCAAGGTGACATTATTTTACTCATTATTCATGGAAGGATTTCTCAGCACATTGATTACTCCCAGTTCTCCCTGCATGATTAGCACCAGAGAAGGAGTGATGTTTGATTATCACCCCTGCATTCCTGAAAAAAGAATGTCATCAAGAAATAAGTTTCAAGAAAGAATAAAAGCATCATTAGTTCTAAAGTCAGAGATCATTATTAGAACTCTTCCTGTGAGAACATGGCTTTAAATTCACAGGAATTTCTAATGCAGACACAGAGTTATCAACTGAGGATAGATTTTTAAGTCCTGAGGAATTTCTTCACTCCAGGTAGTAATTGCTGCCTGATTTCTGGGGTAGGTGTGTGACTATGGAACACACAAGCGTTGTCCTGAAGTAAACCACAGCTACAAGACATTATGGTCAGATTCCCAACTCTGCCTGTTCAGCTTTCCTCAGCTAGTCCTCAGCCAAATTACTGTTTTCCAGTCCATTCATATCACTGCAGTATAAATTAAATTAAAGTGGAAACTAAAATTTCATATTACTTAGCAACACCTCTCTATCTTAACAATACTTGAAATTGAAAACATTAATGACAGTCTATACACTATTAATAAAAAGTCATTACTTAAATAACAGCCCCATATAGATCTCCAATGTAAAAAGTATGAGCTGAAACTGAAACAAGACAAAGCAAACTGAAAGAAAACAATAAATAATGACATAAAATAAGTCTTAAAAAGCAATTTCACTCTCTATTGGGTCATCTGTGAATCTTGGAATATCATAATTATTATTTACTATCATCTTGTCTGAATCTCAAATGATCTGGGAGATGGGTTTCAGGGTATGTCATGGGGGATTATTTTGGGTGTGTTCACTGAGAAAAACCAGTCCGATGTTCTCTGGTTTAGATCCTAGACTGTTTAAGTTGAGAGAGACATTGATGCCTGCCTTCTTCCTGATCGTGGGATACTTCAGATTACAGGTTACTGTTACATGATAGGTTGATGATACCCTAGAATCATGTTGCAAAATAAATGCTTTTAATCATAGTAACAGAAAGAAATGAAGACAATGCATAGTTTTCTTTTGAAAATTAGTAGAGGTAGATATAATGAAATAGGATTCATACTATTTTTCTGTTCTATTCAAATTTTGCATTTGAAAGTTGCAATTGAAATATGCAAAACTGTGTCAGTGAAAATTGTTGAATCAAAAGAAATTTAATTCACTGAGAAATATAATCACATGTAAAAGATTTAGCAGAATGATCAATGGCCTAAAATTTGATAATGTGATCATATTAACAATAATAAATTAAAATCAAAACACTGTTATTATCAAAAGATACTACAGGTGTCCCGCAGAGACAAGTGTGCTCAGGAGAGTGCACAGGATGCAGAAGCAACATAGCTTCTTGGACAGGGTCCCTTGGGGCGTTCATCTTCAGCCAGGAGGCAGAGCTGAGCTCCAGACCTCTGTGCACCTTCTCTACAAGAGGAGAGCTAGCCTGCAGAAAGTGCTCTGACCACTGGGACTCCCAGGAGTGCTGACAGAGGCTAACAGAATCACAGGAGTAACAAGCTCCAGCCAGAGACAGCTGGAACATCTAACACCAGAGATGACCAGATGGCGAAAGGCAAACTTAAGAATCTTACTAACAGAAACCAAGATCACTCGGTATCATCAGAACTCACTACTCCAACCAAAGTTAGTTCTGGATACCCCAACAGACCTGAAAAGCAAGATTCATACTTAAAATCATAACTCACGATGCTGGTAGATGATTTTAAGAAGGGCATTAATAACTTACTTAAAGAAATACAGGAGAACACTGGTAAACAGGTAGAAGTCCTTAAACAGGAAACACAAAATTTGCTTAAAGAATTATAGAAGAACACAGGTGAACAGGTAGGAGCCCTTAAAGAGGAAACACAAAAATCCCTTAAAAATTACAGGAAAGCACAACCAAACAGGAGAAGAAATTTAACAAAAACATCCAAGATATAAAAATGGAAGCAGAGACAATGAAGAAAACCCAAAGGGCGACAACTCTGGAGATAGAAATCCTAGGAAAGAATTAAGGAACCATAGATACAATCATCAGCAACAGAATACAAGAGATGGAAGAGAGAATTTCAAGTGCAGAAGAAAACTTGGTCAAGGAAGAAATACAGACCTTTAAGAGTTTAATGAAAAAGAAGCCACAACATACCCAAACTTATGGGACACAAAGAAAGCAGGCCTACAAGGAAAACTCATAGCTCTGAGTGCCTCCAAAAAGAAACTAGAGAGAGCATAAACTAGCAGCTTGATAGCACACCTAAAAGCTTTAGAACAAAAGGAAGCAAATTCACCAAAGAGGAGTAGACAGCAGGAAATAACCAAGCTCAGGGCTGAAATCAACCAAGTAGAAACTAAAAGAACTATTCAAAGAATCAACCAAACCAGGAGCTGGTTTGTTGTTGTTGTTGTTGTTGTTGTTGTTCGTTTTGTTTGTTTTGTTGTTTTGGGGTTTTTTGGTTTTTGTTTTTTGAGAAAATCAACAAGGGAGGTAAACCCTTAGCCAGACTAACTAGAGGGTACAGGGACAGTATCCTAACTAACAAAATCAGAAATGAAAAGGGAGATATAACAACAGAACCCAAGAAAATCCAAAACATCATCAGATCCTACTACTAAAGGCTATGCACAAAAAACTGGAAAACCTGGATGAAGTGGACAATTTCCCACACAGATACCAGGTACCAAAGTTAAAACAGGATCAGGTTCACAAACTGAACAGTCCTATATCAATCCCATAAAGAAATAGAAGCAGTCATTAATAGTCTCCCACATTCAAAGAAGACCTAATTTCAATTCTCCTCAAACTATTTCACAAAATACAAACAGAAGGTACTCTACCCAACTCATTCTATGAAAACACAATTACTCTGATTCTTAAACAACTCAAAAACACAACAAAAAAGAGAACTTTAGACCAGTTTCCCTTATGAATATCTATGTAAAAATACTCAATAAATTCTTGCAAACCAAATCCAAGAACACATCAGAACAATCATCCATCATGATCAAGTAGGCTTCATCCCAGGTATCCAGGGAAGGTTTAATATATGGAAATCCATCAACATAATCCACTATAAAAACAAACTCAAAGACAAAAATCACATGATGCTGAGAAAGCATTTGACAAAAATCCATTACCCATTCATGATAAAGGACTTGGAAAGATCTGGAATTCAAGGCCCATAACTAAGCAAAATAAAAGCAATCTACAGCAAACCAGTAGCCATCATCAAACTAAATGGAGAGAAACTTGAAG
>NC_034610.1:54119602-54130984 GCF_900095145.1 Mus pahari | reverse complement strand
ACCACCAACAGATTGGGAAAGGATCTTTACAAATCCTAAATTTGATAGGGACTAATATCTAATATACACAAAAACTCAAGAAGTTGGTCTCCAGAAAATCAAATAACCCTATTAAAATATGGGGTACAGAGCTAAACAAAGAATTCTCAACTGAGGAATTCTGAATGGCTCAGAAACTCCTGAAAAAATGTTCAACATTAAGTAAATGGCTAGCTGATGACAAGGGACAGGTCTCTCGCTATTATAGTGAGAGGTCACAGATAAACAAGGAAGGGTAGAAATACTCACATACTAAAAGGATGGGCTGGAGACAGCAGTATAAAATGACCTCATGTTTACCTCAATATATGTACCTAAAGCTATAGATAGGAATATATATTATGTGTATTCATACATATATGCTTTAGCATGTACATATAAGATCTTTGTGCCCATGTACAGAAATTCTAGAGTTATAATGCTGTGGTAGCACTGATCACAGCTATATACCTGGTTCCTTATTTTCAGTACTACTCACCAGTAGAAATAACCAGGGGTTCTAGAAGGATAGATGATCCTAAGATTGAAGTGAACAACACATAAGATAAACATCTAACATCTTATAATACAACAAAGCAAGGAAACATTCAAAACTCTCCCATTTAGACAGACAAGATGGTTTAACAAATAAAAGTACCTGTTGAAAAACTGGAGGATGTGAGTGCTATCCATGGGACCCATTTATATGGTGGAAGGAGACAGTTGAGCCCTGCAAATTGTCCTCTACCCTCCATGTGATGCATGCATGATGCAAAAATAAGTATTATGTAATTTTTAAAGTATTTAAATCAAACAATAATAAAGGTCTGTGAATAAGCAAATATCAAAGCATATAACTAATGACCATCTAACTTTTGATAATAAGAAAAATGGAAATAATTTATGGAACAAAGTAATTAATTTATTGAATCTGACCCTTAATTTCTCAAATTCAATTTATCGGTTAATTACTCTTAAAGGCTCTCGGACCTGCTCTTCTGAAGGTCCGGGGTTCAAATCCCAGCAACCACATGGTGGCTCATAACCATCCGTAACAAGATCTGACGCCCTCTTCTGGAGTGTCTGAAGACAGCTACAGTGTACTTACATATAATAAATAAATAAATAAATAAATCTTTAAAAAAAAAAAAGAAAAGAAAAAATGAGAGATGTTGGTGAGCTGTCAAGAATATAAATAGAAGAAAAACAATAGACACCATATCCCTTAAAGCACAGACTAAATGAATGCCATTTGATAAAACTTTTTGGAAGAATTACTTTAAAGAATTAATTTGATAAACTTCATGGAAGAATAACTGATTACTTTGGCATGTCTGGTTTTTTGTTTGTTTTTTTGTTTTTGTTTTTGTTTTTGAGATAGGGTTTTTCTGTGTAGCCCTGGCTGCCCTGGAACTCACTTTATAGACGAGGCTGCCTCAAACATTGTAAATCAGCCAGTATTTTTTTAATATTTAATTTACTTTTTATACTCCATATTCCATTCTCCACACCCCCATCCACCCTCCGGACTGCTCTACATCCCACACCTCCACCCATGTCTCCACATGGATGCCCCCACACCCACCCACCTGACCGCTAAACTCCCTGGGGCCTCCAGTCTCTTGGGGGTTAGGTGCATCATCTGTGAATGAACACAGACCCAGAAGTCCTCTACTGTATGTGTGTTGGATGCCTCATATCAGCTTGTGTATGCTGTCTGTTTGGAGTTCCAGTGTTTGAGAGATCTCAGGAGTACAGATTAATTGAGACTGCTGGTAGTCCTACAGGATTGCCCTTCTCCTCAGCTTCTTTCAGCCTTCCCTAATTCAACTACAGAGGTCAGCTGCTTCTGTCCATTGGTTGTGTGCAAATATCTGCATCTGTCTCTTTCAGTTGCTTGTTGGATCTTTCAGAGGACAGTCATGATAGGTCCCTTTTTGTGAGCACTCCATAGCCTCAGTAATAGTGTCAGGCATTAGTACTTGAGCTGGATCCCACTTTGAGACTGTCTCTGGATCTTCTTTTCCTTGAGCTCCTCTCCATTTCCATTCCTGTAGTTCCTTCAGATAGGAACAATTATGAGTCAGAGATGTGATTGCTGAATGGCAACTCCATCCCTCACTTGATATCCTATCTTCTTGCTGGAGGTGGGCTCTATAAGTTCCCTCTCCCTACTGTCAGGTGTTTCATCTAAGGTCCCTCCCTTTGAGTCCTGGGAGTCTCTCACCTCCCAGGTCTCTGGTGCATTCTGGGGGTGGGGGTGAGGTCCCCCAACTTCCTATTTCCTGAGGTTGCCTGTTTTCATTTTTTCTGCTGGCCCTCAGGGCTTCAGTCCTTTCCCTCACCTAATACCAGATCAGGTTCCCCTCTCCCCCCTACTACCTCCCCACCCTGTCCACTTTCCCTCCCAGGTTTTTTCCTCCCTCCCCACTTATGACTGCCTTCTTTTCTCTCCCAAGTGGTACTGAGATGCCCTCACTTGGGCACTTCAGCTTGTCTTTTAATGAGGACTTCTGTTTGATTTTCTTCAACTTGAGCTCTATGACTGCTGGAAGAAGATTCTGGACCAGGGCACATTTAAAAATCTTTAGACTGTTTATGTGCATCTGGAGATGTCTAGTTGTTTCACTAAGTTTATTTTTGTTCATTTTTCATTGTAGATATTAGTTAATTTTATCCCTAAGTTCATTATTTTCCATTATCAATTTATCCAGAAATTCTAGAAGCAACAAGAAAACAACATTACTAACTTTGTTTTCTAGATTTATGTGCAGAATCAGAAAACATTTCATTCCATGCAGCAAGTTTCTCAAGTATTTCTAACCATGGGCTTTCAGTATTTTCTGTACAACCAGGGGAGTTTTCAGTACATGTAGGCCAATTGCCAAGCCTGCTCCAGATAGATAACAAATTCCTCCTTAAAGTTCTGTTCCCCTAGAATCACTTCTGATATCACAATCTGAATTAGAGTTCTAATGAGCAGTGGTTCTCAACTTTTCTAATGTTGTAATCCTTCAATACAGTTCCTCAAGTTGTGGTATCCCCTAACCATAAAATTATTTTGTTGAAAATCCATAACTATAATTTTGCTGCTGTTGTAAATCACAATATAAGTGTTTGATATGCAAGATATCTGATATACTACCCCTTAAAAGGGATATTCAACCCCAAGGGAGTCTTGACCCACAGATTGAGAACCATTGCTCTAGAGGCAAAGAATTGATAGAATGAAATATATATGTACATATATGTGTATTATATGTGTATATATATAAATATTTATGTATATATATGAATATCTGTGTGTATTTATTTGTTATGTGATTTATTAAAGTGGCTTATAGGCTATGGTCCAGCTAGTCCAAAAGGTCCTATTTCCCAAAGAAAGCCTAAGAATCCATATTTGTTCAGTCCATGAGCCTGATGTCTCAACTGGTCTTCTGTATACATCAGGAACCTGAAGATGTAGGATCTAATGCTAGTAAAGGAATGGACCTGCCAGAGAGACAAGCAGTCAAAGAACACATGCTTCTTAGTCCTTGTTCTTTGTGTAGGCTTCAACATAATGTATGCCCCAAATTTAAGGTGCGCTCTCCTACCTCTACAGATCAAGATTTAGGTGGACCTTCCCTTCTCAAATGATTCAATCAAGAAAAACTTTTCACAGATGTGCCCATTGGCTTTTTATTAATTGCAGATGTCCTTAAGTTGACATCCAAGAATAGGCATCACAGATGCTTTCCTGGAGCTGAATAACTTCCCTCTCTCTATTCCTGCTATCTTAGTATAATAGATTGTGCAACCAGTGCTCTGGTTGACCTTGTGGCAATCTCCTTCTTTAGAGGATATCAGTTACAGTAGATTAGCGTCCAGCCTAATGACCTCATTTTCACTCATTTGCATATACTGACTCTAAATCCAAATAAGGCTATGTCCCTAAGGACCTGGGTGAAAAAAACTTCAGAATATCTATTAAGGAACATATGAACACTCCTGAGACTAAATATATCAAATGTCTTATTAACTTATTCTTCCAGATTAGAATCTGTGATAACATTTCCAAAATATTTGTGTTTGTAGGTCTCTATTGCCTTCATTCATTTGTCAGATCAGTTCTTTCCTTGTAGTGTAGGCTTAATACTCAGCACTACCTCTTGTAATAATTTTTTAAAGGCCTTTCCATCTGCTATGTTCAATTATTTTTTTCCAGTACAAAGAAAAAAATCCTCATTACCTGCCATTGCCTAAAGAATAAAGATTAAATGATTCCAGGCAAATGAATGAGACCCCCTCTAAAATGAAATGTTGTATATATATATATATATATATATATATATATATATATATATATATATATGTGTGTGTGTGTGTGTGTGTGTGTGTGTGTGTGTGTGTGTTATGTTTCTAAAAACTTTCTATATATCAAAGTTTTGGCTTATCCTCTGGATTTTCCAAATTCACTCAATAGAAGCTTTTCATATCATTAAAAAATGATTAAGTCAGTGGCAGAAAATATCCCCCTAAGCATAGAGACTACTTGATTCCTAAGCCACTTGATTATAGAACACAGAACCACTTGGTAAGTTATTTGCCATTATTATACCTTTCTTTACACAATACTTTGTTCCTTCACTCCTACACATGTCCTTATTTTTGATAAGCATTTCACAGACAACTACAGATTTTAAACATTAATATTGTTTTGAAGAAAATGAAAATGTGGAGCAGAGAATGAAGAACAGACCATCCAGAGACTGCCATACCTGGAGATCCATCCCATATACATTCACCAAACCCAGACACTCTTGTGGATGCCAACGAGTACTTGCTGACAAGAGCCTGACACAGCTATCTCCTGAGAGACTCTGCCAGTGCCTGATAAATACAGAGGTGGATGCTCTCAGCCAAGCATTGGACTGAGCACAAGTTCCCCAGTGGAGGAGATAGAAAAAGGACCAAAGGAGCTGAAGGAACTTGCAGCTCCACAGGAGGAACAGCAATGTGAACCAACCAGTACTCCCAGAGTTCCCAGGGACTAAACAACCAATTAAAGAGTACACATGGAGGGACCCATGGCTCTAGCTGCATATGGAGCAGAAGATGACCTTGTTTGACTTCAGTGTGAGTAGAGGCCCTTGGTCCTGAGAAGGCTTAATGCCCCAGTGTAATGGAATTCCAGGGCAGGGAATGGGGAGTGGTTGGGTTGGTGAGTAGTGGGAGGGAGGATGGGACAGGGGGTTTTCAGAGATGAAACCAAGAAAGGGGATAACATTTGAAATGTAAATAAAGAAAATGTCTAATAATTTAAAAAAGACCCGTGACCACCTTAGGCGTGAACTCAGTAGACTATCCAACGATCCCCAGAGGACTCTATACTCGGCAGGCATGCTAACACACCCAGGATCTTAGGATCACTGGTGAGTCTATCACAACATCTGTTCCAAAACAACCATGAGGGACCTGTGCCAGCAGGAGTAGGCACACAGGAAACATGCCCGACCAGTGGCTCTGGTTCCTTCTGGTCGATGCTAGAATAGCTTGGTTTGGACCACAACAGACTCTCCCTGAGGTCACCAGAGGAGGTAGCACTTCCAGGCACTGTCACACACCCAGGATCTTAGGATTCCAGGATACCAGCATCCCAGGAGCTTGGTCACACCAGGATCTCAGGGTCTCAGAGGAAGCTTGACTGCCAAGAACTCTGAAACACAAAGAATCTCAGGTTCACAGGATCTGGGAATCACAGGATCACAGAGAAAGCTGAACTCTGAGGAGATCTGAATCAACCGAGATTACAGAAAGGTCGGGCTCCAATCAGATATACTGAGGGCAGCAAACACTTGAGATAATCAGATGGCAAGAGGCAAGAATAAGAACAAAAGCAAAAGAAACCAAGGTTACTTGGAATCATCGGAACCAAACTCTCCCACCATAGCAAATCATACCATCACACCAGAAAAGCAAGATATGGATCTAAAGTCACTTCTCATGGTGATGATGGAGGATTATAGGAAAAAAAAAACTCCCTTAAAGAAATAAAAGAGAACACATCCAATCAGGTGAAAGAATTGAACAAAACCATTCTGGATCTAAAAATAGAAGTAGAAACAAAGAAATCACAAAGAGAGACAACTCTGGATATAGAAAACCTAGGAAAGAAGTCAAGAGCCATTGATGTAAGCATAACCAACAGAATACAAGAGATAGAAGAGAGAATCACAGGTACAGAAGATACCATAGAAAACATTGACACAACAATCAAAGAAAATGCAAAATGCAAAAAGATCCTAACCCAAAACATCCAGAAAAACCAGGACACAATGAGAAGACCAAACCTAAGGATAATATGTATAGACTAGAAGAAAGATGTCCAAAATAAGGGGACAGTAAATATCTTCAACAAAATTATAGAAGAAAACTTCCCCAACCTAAAGAAAGAGATGACCATGAACATACAAGAAGCCTACAGAACTCCATATAGGAAGGACCAGCAAAGAAATTCCCCCCATCACACAATAATCAAAACACCAAATGCACTAAACAAAGAAAGAATGTTAAAAGCAGTAAGGGAAAAAGGTCATGTAACAAAAAATGCAGACCTATCAGAATTACACATGAACTCTCCCCAGAGACTATGAAAGCCAGAAGATCCTGGGCAGATGTCATATACACCCTAAGAGAACAAAAATGCTGGACCATATCATTATACCCAGCAAAACTCTCAATTACCATAGATAGGGAAACCAAGGTATTCCATGACAAAACCAAATTTACACAATATTTTTCCACAAATCTAGCCCTTTAGAGGATAATAAAGGGAAAACTTCAACACAAAGAGGGAAACTAAGCTCAAGAAAAAGCAAGAAAGTAATCTATCAACAAAACTAAAGAAGATAGCCACACAAACATAATTCCACTTCTAACAACAAAAATAACGGAAAGCAATATGACTTTTCCTTAATATCTCTTAATATCAGTGGACTCAATTCCCCAATAAAAAAGATATAGACTAACAGTCTGGTTATGTAAACAGGACCAAACTTTTTCTGCATACAGGAAGCCCACCTCAGGGACAAAGACAGACACTACCTCAGAGTAAAAGGCTGGAAAACAATTTTCCAAGCAAATGGCCCCAAGAAACAAGCTGGAGTACCCATTCTAATATTGAATAAAATCGACTTTCAACCTAAAGTTATCAAAAAACTCAGGGAGAGACACTTCTTACTCATTAAAGGTAAAATTTACCATAATGAACTCTCAATTCTGAGCAGCAATGCTCCAAATTCAAGGGCATCCACATTCATTAAAGAAACTTTGCTAAAACTCAAAACAAGCATTACACCTCACACAATAATAGTGGAAGACTTCAACATGACACTCTCATCAATGCAAAGATCCTGGAAACAGAATCTAAACAGAGACACGGTGAAACTAACAGAAGTTATGAAACAAATGGATTTAACAGATATCTAGAGAACATTTCATCCTAAAACAAAAGGATATACCTTCTTCTCAGCACCTCATGGTACCTTCTCAAAACTGACCATAGAATTGGTCACCAAACAGGCCTCATCAGATACAAAAATATTTAAATAATCCCATGCACCAAATCAGATCACCAGGAACTAAGGCTGATGATCTTCAATAACAACATAAATAATAGAAAGCCAACATTCACATGTAACCTGAACAATACTCTACTCAGTGGTGAGCAGGGCGGGGTCGGGGGAGGGAGGGAATAGGGGGCTGTCAGAGCAGAAAATAGGAAAGGGGATAACATTTGAAATGTAAATAAAGAAAATATCTAATACAAAAGAGGGAAAAAATAAAGATATGGGTTTTTTACTCTCTAATACTGAAAAAAAAGAAAGAAAGAAAATGCAAGAACTACTTGCAATGAAGAGGAATTGACTACTGATCTTGTCTTAAGACAAGCACAGTGCAAGTAGTTGAAAGAAAAGCATTATTTCTCTGCTAAATATTCTTAAATTTAGAAGTTTGTCATATGACTACAAATGGATGCTGAGAAGGGTAGCAAACCACTAACCAGAGCTTAGGAGATAAACATTGGAGATTGGAACTTGGGAATTTTTAGGTATTGCCCAGAACCATGACATTCAAAAATATATATAGTCACTTGGAATTAATATAGAAAGCAGTAAAAATTATTTTTGCTTGAATTTTATGGGAGCAATGACTCAGAATACCAACAGGAATCCCAAATGCTACACAGTCTCTGGTTAAACAAATCACCTTTGGAGCATACTAATCTCTGAATAAAAACATGAAAACAGCCAGCCTGGTCTACAGAGTGAGTTCCAGGACAGCCAGGACTGCACAGAGAAACCCTGTCTTGGAAAACAACAACAACAAAAACAAAAAACAACAAACAACAAACAAACAAAACCATGAAAACAGGTGAGAGAATTCAGGATCTGAGCTTCCTCTGAACCTGAGGCAAAGGTGCCTAAAGGTGGCCATCATTGCTTATTGTGATATTGATTCTGTATTGTATCCTTAAACTTTAATTTGTGAAACAACTGTCTTATAATTGGCTTTACTAATCCAAAAGCATCTATTCTATTTATGTGCCTTTTGGTCTTTTTTATTATCCTAATTCACATGTGTTTTAGCATGGAAGCCACTTTGCTCCTCCTTAGAATATAATTCATAAATATAAACACTTTGGAATACAGCAGGTTGAGTCAGCTAAAAGGAACATTTAACTTTACCAATGCAGAGCAATAGCCTAGTGTCATTCTGCTATGCAAGGAAGCAAGCAAGCCAACACCAAAAAAATGGAGTATTTACATTCTAAATGGGTCACTGTCAATGTTGGCCCATTATTCTCATCAATTCCTCCCTCTCATACCAAGTTATACCAGCAAATGATACTTTCTCTGGATCCTATGTGCTGCATACTCTGATTTTGTCATTTAGGTGGTGTGATGATTAATGCTAAGTTTCAATTTGTCTGGGTTAAAGGATATCCAAATAACTACTGGGAACATTCTGTTTCTGGGTATGTCGATGAGGGTATATCTTAAACACATTAACACAGGAATAAACTATGGACCAAAAATGGGTTGTGTAGGAAATGTAGATCAGCCAGTATAATGAACAATTCTAGATAAATATAAACCACTAACCATGTCCTCTGCCAATGCTACTGTATATCCATCCATAACAGTGTTTTCAAAATAATTTAGAGGTAATGTGGGACAGCTATTTTCATAAACCTGTACATAAAAGCATCTGAGAAGCTACATACAGCCAGAGCTTTAGCCACAGGCATTTCTTGGCCCCTAAGTTCTGTCATCCCTTTGCTCTCTCTGTGATGCTATCCTGAGCTGCCCTTGTCTCTTGGGAGAATCTGGTTAAATATGTCTTGCCTTTCATAGAGACATTTTCAAAAATGAGCTAATCAGGAAACACTCTTTTATGATTTTGAAGATTCTTCCAACAATAACTTTGCAGCAGCCATAATTAAGAAATGTATCAAGAGAGGCTGGGTTCAATTCTAGTCAGGGCCACCCCCACCATCTTCCTTCTGAAGCCAGTGGAGGCTTCTGGGGGCTGCAGAGTACTCTCCACACCACAGAACCTCGGGATCACAATGGGATCAAGGGTGAGTGGATCTCAACATCAGCTCCAAAGAGTCGAGGAGGGTTTTGTGCCAGCAGGAACAGGGACAAAGGGACCCCACCTGACCAGAGGCTAGGATCCCTTCAGGTCGGGGCCATTCCCCCCCCCCATTGTCCTTCTGACCCACCAGAGGCCAACAGGGGCCCTAAAGTACTCTCCACACTGCAGGACCTCAGGATCACCTCAGGATCACACGGGAGGCAGAGCAGAGACCCAGACCCCTGGGCACCTTCCTTGCCAGAGGAGAGTCGACCTATGGGGAGGGCTCTAACGTCAGGGCTCAGAAGGTGAATCAGAGCTCCAGACTTCTGGACACCTTCCCTGCAAGAGGAGAGCTTGCCTGCAGAGAGTGCTGACCACTGGGACTCAGGTGAGAGTTGGACTCCCAGGAGTGCTGACAGAGGCTAACAGAATCACAGGAGTGATCAAGCTCCAGCCAGTGACAGCTTGAACATTAACACCAAAGATTTCCAAATGACGAAAGGCAAACATAAGAATCCTACTAACAGAAACCAAGAACACTGGGCATCATCAGAACCCAGTACGCACACCACAGTGAGTCCTGGATACCCCAACACACCTGAAAAACAAGTCACGGATTTAAAATCATATCTCATGATGGTGGTAGATGATTTTAAGAAGGGCATTAACAACTCACTTAAAGAAATAAAGGAAAATACTGCTAAACAGGTAGAAATCCTTAAAGAAGAATCACAAAAATCCCTCAAGGAATTGCAGAATACTGCTAAACAGGTAGAAGCCCTTAAAGAGGAAACACAAAAATCCCTTAAAGAATTATAGGAAAACACAACCAAACAGGGGATGGAATTGCCTAGAGATCACTGGTTTCAGATGCCTTACACCCTTGGAAGCTGCTGCTGTTATCAATATTTGAGCCAACATATAAAGGAGCATGCATTCTCTCTAGTTTTCCATGACAGTAAACACAAAGTCGTGATATAATATAAAAAAGTAATGTCACTGGAGGATGCTGTCTAGACCAGGTGTTTTTCAAACAATTAATAAAGTATGCAGAGTTTTCAAAGTACCAAAGAACTATTCAGAAGCAAAACTGTAGTACAGATGACACAGACTATCATGACCTAGAGGACTTGGTGTTATTGAAGGCCAAAAGCTAAGCTAAGTTCTGCATATTCAGAGGCTCATTCATAAAACGCTAAGTGTTTGCACAGGGAAGTCTTAACTGCCTGACTAAACACAGAAATATTTGGAGACTTGATAGTGTCCAAGCAACCTGAATTTGCAAATTGTCCTGACCCAAACGAAAAAACGGTCTTTCTAGTATCTTTACAGCACTAAGTAACTTTACTACCTGGAACAAGAGAAATAGGCGAGGACGTTGGGCTCCCACATACACACAAAAGCGAAGAAACAGGGTACAAGCTTCCTTGAGGTTTAGTAGGTCAAAGAGTAAGTCCAGATCCTAGAGAAAGACTTACATCATAACTTTACTGTCAGGAAGTTTTCTATTTAAAGACATGTGTCTTAAAAAAACAGCTACTTCTATTGTACTGGCTAATTTTGTGTCAACTTGACACAGCTGGAGTTATCACAGAACAGGAGCTTTAGTTGAGGAAATGCCTACATGAGATCCAGCTGTAATGTATTTTCTCAATTAGTGATCAAGGGGGAAAGGCCCCTTGTGGGTAGGACCATCCCTGGGCTGGTAGTTTTGGATTCTATAAGAAAGCAAGCTGA
>NC_034610.1:54115692-54119022 GCF_900095145.1 Mus pahari | reverse complement strand
CTCTCTCTCTCTCTCTCTCTCTCTCTCTCTCTCTCTCTCTCTCTTCCCCCCCAAGTGTATATTTGTGTGTGTGTGTGCATGCGTGTGTACGCATATGTACACATGCTTACATATTTAAGTATGGAAGTTTATAACAGCTAATCAGTTTTAAAGAATGGTCTAACAATTTTCAGTTTCTGTATAAGCTCCAAGGATAGTGCTTGACAGGGGGATCAGGTCAGTAGAGCCCCTATGCACGTCCTTTTCTACATGTTAAACAAGTGATTAAGAAAGGTTAAACAAAGGCACAGTAAACAAGTATATATATATATATATATATATATATATATATATCTCCTAAATTTAGGAGCATATACTGTTTATGAAACAAGCAGTTCCTAATTGTAAAATGAATTTATGAAATTACCTTGTAAAATTAATTCTGAGATTCTGGGCATTGTTCAACTGCATCGTAGACCACATGTCAACAAAATGGAAAGAAAAATACAACTGTTGGATTACTTCTCCCTTCTTTACCTCTTGGCTCCAAATGCCCAGGTCCAGGCATCATGTTCAAATACTTTTTTTCAGGATAATTTTAATCGAAGAGGTCAGGTGAGGTTACAATCTAAATAGTGAGTCACACTTTATCAGTGAAAAACTCTGTCTTACTTGTCATTTCCTTGTTAATTAAGCTGGGTATCTCCCTAGAGATCTTTCTTATATGAAATTGGAAACTGACTTCATGTTAGTGATTGTACCAAAATGGATTTCAAAATGTAAAAGTCGCTAATCCTCTTTTAGAAGGGCAAGTGTTTTGTGTCACATTGCCTGTAGAACAAAATCTCCCTCTGAATGGAGGATACAGAATTGCTAAGCCAAACACTGCAGACAAAAAAACCTCATCAGTAATCTCTTTAGCACAGAACTGTATCCAGCAAGATAAAAATCCTAACAAGGGCATGGTTTCTGTCACTTTAGCATTTGTGCATGCCATTTCCACTAATATTTCTTCTCATATACCTATTACCAGTTCAGCCTGAAGGAAAGTAAGTTATGTTCTGATCAAGATCCATATATACAAACCACAATGGCCATAAAGAATGAATAGATAGATCTACATCATGAGTTAAGATGCTTACAGATTGCAGACTGCTAGAAGGAAGCAGCAGAAAGTAATTATGTGGTCGTAACAGATTAAAGGAGTGAGGCACATGGATAACCTAAGGGAACAAGGGAACTCAGAAGACTGTCATTTCAGAGAAGTTTAAATTACTAATTGTTGTCTTACTGGTATAACTGGGGTTAATAATATAAATTAAACAAACAGAAAGCAACTCAGGATCTGTATCAGTGAACACTTCCTATTTGTGCACTGTTTAATAATTTTGTCCCAGTGTACATTTAAAAAGCCTTTCTATATGAATATCCCATCAGTCCTCAAGTGGTGAATTACAGAGTATAATCTGACCTTTCTCAGCTCTGATTTACATGGCCTTGTTGCAATATGTCCCTCAAGGTCTCAATTTTCTCAAACTACAAACTACTTGTTCAATCTCTTCTACCACACACGTGTACTAGGAGGATACTCCATTCAACCAAGTACACAATTGTACTATACGGTTACTGAGATGTTTGATGAGAACCTTGGTACCCGAAGTCATTTGCAGTGACCAGAGTCAGTATTTACATTTATAAATACAGTTAGTTTAAACTCAATATAGTAAACACAGTTCTGCAGAATGCTACCAGCAAATAGAACTAATTGGCAGAGTAAGTTCCTGTCTCATCTGATTTCTCACCACAGCCCTTAATTTATTAAATTAGAATTTATTGAGAATCCTATTTTCTGGTCACCGAGTAAACTGGAGGTAAAATATGAAATGTTAAAGAACAGATTTCTATCTCTTTTTAAATTATAAAAGTAAAATAATACTTTATTCTGTTGACAGAAAACTGTAAGCCACCAACTGGCACACTCATGCAATACAAATATTGCAGTCAAAACTTTGTCCCAGCCACTTGTAGAAGACAGGGAATACAGGCGGGACAAAGACTCTCTTTTTGTCTGATCCACACTCTGGTATCTAGTTAAATGTCTAGAACATGCAATTTACTGAATTAAAAAATAAATATTGACATGCAAGATCACCAGAATTGGTAGATATTCTCAAATCTCATGAACTTGTTTGTCTACTTTCAATGTACTGTAGGTTGTGATTGGCTAGATCCCAGCTTTCATTTCTCCAAGTTTCCAAGTGTTGTCCCTATAAAAGAATCAGATTGTGCACTTTGCAACTAATTCATCCAAACATGATCAGAGATTGGACCAGTTCCATCCAGTTTATCCATTTATGGAACTACAGCTCCCCTGTGACAAGGGGAAATAGGAAAAGGATACAGTGATACTAGCTTTGAGGTAAGTATAAATCAGCCTACAGACAAATGCATTCTGTAGAAATAAGCTTGCTTATCCAGGACACAATTTATATTTCCCAAAGCAGCAAAGCATTATGAACTGCACACACTCATTTGAAGAGGACTATTACTGTAGAGGAGGGCTTCTTGGGGAACATGTATTTCTGTCAGGTTATCCAGAGATGAGCTAATCTAATGAAAAGTGACGTTTGATCTTCAGAATGTAAAATATGGTGGCACAGGACATGAAAGAAATACAAACACTTTTAAACAGTCAAATTTCAGTGTTATTTCGAATCAGTGTCATTGAGATTAAGAATAAAATACCCCATAATTCAACATGAGTGCCAATATTGTATCAATGGATACTTAATAAACAAAATCATGTTGCTCTGTGAAATACCTTATTAAAGGAAAACAGAATAGAATAAATGGGGAGGCTTCAACAGATACAAAAATATTGAAATTATCCCATGCACCCTATCAGATCACCACGGACTAAGGCTGATCTTCAATAACAGCATAAATAATAGAAAGCCAACATTCACGAGGAAACTGAACAACACTCTAATCAATGATACCTTTGTCAAGGAAGAAATAAAGAAAGAAATTAAAGACTTTTTAGAGTTTAATGAAAATGAAACCACAACATTCCCAAACTTATGGGACACAATGAAAGCAGTCCTTAGAGGAAAACTCATAGCACTGAGTGCCTCCAAAAAGAAACTAGAGAGAGCATACACTAGCAGCCTGATAGCATACCTAAAAGCTCTAGAACAAAAGGAAGCAAATTCACCCAAGAGGAGTAGAAGGCAGGAAATAATCAAACTCAGGGTGGAAATCAACCAAGTGGAAACAAAAAGAACTATTCAAAGAATCAACCAAACCAGGAGCTGGTTCTTTGAGAAAATCAACAAGATAGATAAACCCTTA
>NC_034610.1:54044879-54115687 GCF_900095145.1 Mus pahari | reverse complement strand
GAACCTGAGGAAATCCAAAACATCATCAGATCCTTCTAACCAGTACCCCCAGAGCCCGTGTCTCTAGCTGCATATGTAGCAGAAGATGGCCTATTCGGCCATCATTGGGAAGAGAGGTCCCTTGGTCTTGCAAACTTTATATGCCCCAGTAGAGGGGAATGCCAGGTCCAAAAAGTGGGAGTAGGTGGATAGGGGAGCAGGGTGAGGGATCATATAGGGGACTTTTGGAATAGCATTTGAAATATAAATGAAGAAAATATCTAATAAAAATTGAAAAAAAAACATAAAAAATAAATCGGGAGGCTTTCTGGTCCAAGCCAGCTCTTATCCTCTAGATTCATGTCTTCAGAAATAGTGGCTTGCCTTCATTGTTTTGGGCATTACTTGGACTTCCATGACCAGTTGTTCAAACAAGTTTTCCTCATGTCTGGCACCAGAACCTCTGTCAGAAAGTTGTGACAGTATTATCAGCCTAAGTAGGAAAACTTCATTATATGCATAATGAAGTTTCACTTCCTAGTCCAGCTTTTATGCAAGGCACTCTAACAGACATTCTTACCACCACAGAACCACTCTGCCATTCCTTACTCTGATGGCCTGATATATCTCTGAAACCATAAGCCAAGGGAAAAACATCCAATTTTTGTTTCTTTTGTCAGATTATTTATCACACTAATTGAAGGATGACCACAGTAGAAAAACAGGTACCAAGAAGCAGGCTCCTTGGTGTGATAAACCTGAGAGTGTTGTTTTTAAGCCTTTGAAATTGGTTGGAGAAAGGAATTAGTAAAGTTTGGAGATGCAGGTTAGAAAAGCTCTAGAACAAAACAGAGCCTAGTGAGCCATTCCGGTGGAATCTTCTATCACCAAAATGCAGATAGAAATGAAGAAAATAAAGACTACAGCTGTGGTGTTTCAGACTTCAGTGAGAAGCCTATCAAGCCTAGGGGTTAGAGCTATTTCTGTTATATCCTAGCACAGACATTGTTAACTGTCTGCCCATGTCCTAAAATTTAGACCTAGACTACATTCAAGAGTAATCAAGTGTTTTAATTCATATGGAAATTTTAAGGCAAATCTACAATATAGGCTTTTTAAATAATTCAATAAAATCGTGAAAGGCTCTGCTCCTAAATGTGGCTGTATCCTGAAGACCTAGGGCTTGAGATGTTAACATAAAAGTTTAAGGAGAGGCATGCTACCCCTAAAGGTGTTATAATGACACAAATACCTTGATAATAACCAACATCTGTCTAACTGTACTTAAGACATGCTCAACAAGAGAAAAGGTTTTCCTGATACTAGAAATTAATCCAACTACTCAATGCTAGTGAAGGTGTCAGTCTTAAAGGAGACCTACAATTACCACTTACTAAACCAGCATAATTCCAAACAACAATCTCACCATTTGTCCTTATACCCAAAGTAAGAATAATCCACTCCTCTCATCAAGGAAACTTCTCTTTGTAACATAGAGACCAATACAGAAAGACACAACCAATCAAAATTCACAGCTGTAGAGCCCAGTCACAGTTGTAGAGCCCAGACACACATCTACAAAACACTTCAGCATCTAAGGCTCAGGGAACATTTTGGAAAAGGGGATGGAAAGAGTGTGAGAACAAGATGATCAAAGGTTGTTCTGATATTGTGTCTCCTAGTAATGTCAGAACATACACCATAAGTCTTATCAACATGACTGCCTAGACATGAGCTGAATAGAACAACAGTAAGCACATGAACAGGGATGGGGAAGCATGCAAGGCCTCAAGCCAACAAAAGAACTACAGGCAACTGCAGAAGTCTGAAGGTGGGAGAAACAGTCTTCCCCGGGGAAGGGCACACCAATTGGTTGTCCAATATCAAATGGACACCTCTGAAAATATACATACAAGTAACATTATACAGACTGAACAGGTTATACTTAGAAATGTATATATATATATGTGTGTGTGTGTGTGTGTGTGTGTGTGTGTGTGTGTGTGTGTGTGTGTACGTATATATATGTGGTAACAGTGATTTAAAAAAAAAAAAAAAGAAGCCATAGATTTAATGGAAGAATGGGAATAGGTGAGAGGCTTTGGAGGGAAGAAAGAGAAATGAGAAATTAGTAATTATATAATTATATATCAAAAGTAAAGGAGAAAAAGAAATTTATGAGGGAGGATACAATTCACTTCACAACCAAGCTCATGGGAGAGAAATATAATATAATATATAATATATAATATATATAAATATAATATATTATATATATAATATAATCATAAGATTACATTGTCCAAACTACATTGTGATAAATCCAGTCACATCTAAATGCTAGGCTTTGATAACTATAGTGCTTTTATGCTTTAGTTGGGTAGATATTTGATTGTTTGTTCAATGTGTGTTAGTAAAAAGCTATGAATAAGACCATAAGAGAGTATGGGTTAATTGTAAAGGATAGGGGTTGTGCAGTGCAATTTCAGAAAAAGTAAAATGGTGTGGAAATAAAAGAATTTTTAGAAAACCTGAAAGTTTGGTCTTATAAGAGTATTAACTACTGCAGACTGATTGTCTGAAGTAGCGTCAGGAATGCCCCATAGGTACAATGTGCAGGTGGATTCAAGACTAAGAAAACTGACGACAATGTGTTCTACGGCTAGGAATCTGGATTTTATTGTCAGCAAAAAGGCAAGGAAGGAAGTAGGTCTCTTGGTTCCATACATTATGCATACTGTTTATTTTCTGAAACACTGATGAACCTAGATGGTATTTGCTAAATGAAATAAAAGAGACGTGAGGCAAATCATGAGGTCCCATACGTGAACCTTAGGAAGATCAAATCAAATGGGCTCAGAGAGTGAATTCATGGTTTCTAGGGCTGGAGAGATGGAGAGGATTGGGGAGGTGTGGAAAAAAAACTACAAAATTTTAGTATGAAGGAAAAAGGCAAGGAGATATATAATGCATCATGATGGTTATAGTTAACCAAAGTGTAGTGAATACGTATGTGGGTGTCACAAAGAAAGATTTTTTAAGTGTTATTACCACATACCCCTGCTTCACACAAAAACACAGGTGAGATAAAAAAAAAAATAAAAGATACATTATATTAACTGACCTATTCCAGAAAACATTTTAAAACAAAATATGACACCATTAATGTATACAATGTACACAATTTTTATTTATCAATTAATGGAGATAGGGTGTGGGAAGATGATTGACTTTTTGATCTGTAATTACATTAATTTTGTTATTAATTTGCTGAGTACTTGGCTGTCTATTGAGTCACGGTTTTCTCATATGTATTTTCCTGGCTTGTATATCAGGGAAACACAGGACTCCTAATGTCAGTTTAAAGTATGCATTTTTCACTCTTTAGACAGATTGGTATAAAATTTTGTTTAAGTGTTCGGTAGAGCTCAGCCATGAAATGCTGCAGGTCTCTCCTTCCTCACTATTGACCTGCCTAGATTTTCTGTTTATTTCTGGTTCCATCTTGATGTGTTGCTAGCAATTTATGCACTTGTTTCTTGTGTTTAAGAGTCTTAGTCTGAAGCTACACATAGTGTCCTCATGAGTCTTTGTATGTCTGCTATCAGTTTCTATGGCTACTCTTTCACTTTTCTTAGTGTTCTTCTCTCCCTCTCCTCCCCTCCCCCTCTCTTTCTCTCAATCTCATCTACCTGAAAGCTTGTCATTTGTGTTTATCCAAAACCAACTTTCAGTTGTGTTCATTTTTTATATCACTCTTCCTGGTTTTTGTTGTTTTAATTGTTTTTACTTCCTTTCCCTGAAATGTGGCATTTCCTCTAAAGGAACACAGACCACAAGACGGGCAAATAATTTTTGATAGGATGTTCCAGTCAGTGTTTTAAACTGAATAACTGTAAGGTGCATCACTAATTCAAACCACAAAAGCTATATACAACCTTGTGCTACTGCTTGATCATTACGTTTACAAACGTTGCCAATGACCTCCTGGCCTTCTAAATAATTTGATAACAGTAATTCTACATAATCAGCTTCCTCATGTTGGCTCAGCTTAATTTCAGATATTCAAAAAACTTCTTTTAAGCAGCAGTCCATAGGCTGTAAGAGACAGACAAAGGAATGTAGGTGGTAAAGATGCTAAGGACATAAGTAAGTAAACTTACTCTTTAGGAGTCTGCATATTACCTCTTGACTTGGGCAGTTGCACCATGTTATTATACATCCTTGTCCGAGAAATCTGATTTAGGCTTTCATGTTGACCACTAAACCATCTATTTCTCTATTTACCATAGCTCTTTGAGTCAATACCTCTGACCCTTCCTAAACAGCTCATCGCTGAAAAGCTGACTGTAACTGGATTCTTACACTTAAGTTACCCAGGAGTCCATACAGGCAGGTGGAACCAGCATGAAAGAAGTAAAGCTTACTAAGGAAAATTCTATCAACTAAACATTACTGAAAAAAAAAAAAACCTGTAATTTTTTTCTCTTGATTTGTATTGCTTTAGGGTGAAATTCAGTCTATTTAGTGAACTTATCAACAGGATGCCTGAATTCTTGCAACATTTTGGCCTACCCTGTATTCAAGATAGTTAAGAAAAAAAAAAAAAAAAAAACCTAAATGTATTATCAATTAACCAAACTTCAGATCATATTTGTAAAGGTAAATGAACTGTCTGAGCTCCTCGAAACTTGCACACTAAGTGCAAACTTGGACCATTATTATTGCCATGAATATCTCATTGAAACATAGAACATTCTTTTCAAATGCCCTGTGCATAGGAAAACGCAAACATCGCATGTTGCATTGGAGACACTTACTCCTTATCCTTTCAAAGAGAAAAGATGTGAGACCAAGTGAATAGCTTGCTGGGATTCCAGTGCCTTTATCAAAGAAAACCCCCTAGCTTTTCCATCAAAATGGAAAGCATTCCTTAGTGATTTCTCTGCATTTACAAGCAGACTCAACATTCAAGCCAGACGCACACGTTTTGCTCTTTCTTGGCTCTGTTCAATGGCTGGTTTTATCAAGCTTCTGCACAATACTTCTGTCCTGAAAGACGTCTGTGACTTGGAAGCCAGTCATAGAATCACACTGGATCCTCTTATGTCCCACCAATTAAATTATCTTCTCCAGCTTTCATCCCTGCCAAAGAGGTTCATACTGAGATAAAGCTACATTCCTCTTAAGCTGTTTTTGAAATCGTGTGGAAGACCTTATAGAGACCAGAAGCATGAAAAAAAAAAAAAAAAAACCATAAACGCCGGTTCTTCCCCAGCCTTTCTGGGATATAAGTGAATTTCTTTGTAGATGCGTTCCGTGGTACACCACCATGCTGACTTTCAAAACTGGAGAATCCTCTTTAATCTCATAAAATTAATTTATAGCACTCCTCAAGACACAGCACATGTGAGATTTCACTGAAACTGTGCCCACTATCATAGAGTGCAGAGCAGTTGACCTGGGTTCTTAAAATTGTCCTACTAAAGACCTGTAGGAACAATAATTATCTACTTTATACTGTTATAAACTATTCCTATTTGGCTACCCCAATTAAGACAACATTCCTTTTTTTAACTATCTATGTATTTGTTGTTCTTGTGCTTCACATCCTAGTTTCCTTTGGCTGCTCTTTTTTCTATCTGTTTTGTTTGAAGAAAAATTGATGTTTATTTTAAAGAAACAGAAATCATAATAATTGAACTTTTAATAATTTTATTGAACATGTTATTTTCCATAAAATGGATTCTGATGATGGTTTCCCCTTCTTCGTCTCCCCCTAGATCCTCTCCTTGTCTCCCCTTCTAACTCCATGCATTCTTTCTATCTCTTAAAAAAACAAACAGGCAAAACATAAAGACTACTAAGGATAAAAATAAAACAAATTAACACAAAAACATCCAAGAAATACATTTAAAGATTCTCTCTCTCTCTCTCTCTCTCTCTCTCTCTCTCTCTCTCTCTCTCTCTCTCTCTTTCTCTCTCTCTCATACAAACATTCACACACATACTCCAAAGCAAAACAAAACACTGAAAATCAGAATCTATAGTATATACACAAAATACTACTAAGGTTTAAAAACAGCCCCAAATAATCTATATGAGGGAAAAAAATCTCTAAAATGCCATTGAGTTAAGTTTGTGTTAGTCATACACTGCTAGGCATATTGCCTGCCCTGTAGTTTGGTTTGTATACTCAGTGAGACTCCATTGGAGAAACTTTTTTTTTCATTTATGTGCAGTTTTGAATGGAAAATAGCTTCTTGGTTGGGAATGAGAAATGGTTTCTAATTTTCCATCTCAGCAATGGAACCCCAACTAATGAAGACCTGTGTAGGCCTTGTGCATGTTGCCACAGTCCCTATGAGTTCATAGGTGTGTTGGTCACCACTGGAGATTGAAATATTTGGTTGGTGTTTGCCTTTCCACTTTGGAAGCATTTATGTGCCATGCATGGTACTAGAAGTGTATAGGAGTGAAAGCCCTAGGTGTACACTAGCTGGACTTCTCCATGTTCAATAGTTGAATAGGTGTCATCTTCAGCAATAGAGATCTATTATCAATTTGTGAAGACCATCCAATGGCCTTCGCAATAACCTGGCTTTTTTTATGGGTTTCCTTTGGGTCTCTTTGGCCAACAACTCAATTAGATGTTTCTCATTTCTGGCGCTAGAAGCTTCATTTTCTAGTGATGTCCAGTTGAGTTTTCATTTGGATCTCCTTCCCACGTGTATATACTTTAGGATGCTTCCACTGCATTAGATTTTCTTATGACCTTCAAATGCTGTTCCTCCCTTTCCCCTCTCTTTTCACCACCTCTTCATTTATTCTGCCCATTCCTGTCACCACTGTAGTCCATCTGTATTTATTCTATTGCCCCTTCCTAGGGAGATTCATCTCTTTCCACTATCATTTAACTCTCTATATTTAACCTTTTTGTTATACAGATTGTAGCTTACTTATCAAAAATTTACCAGCTTAAAATCAACATAGTTGAATACACACCATATTTGTCTTTCTGGGTCTGGAATACCTAATTCTCGATTTTTTTTCTAGATTCTTCCATTTACCTGAGAAATTAACAATTTCATTTTTAACTGCTGAGTAATATTATATTGTTAAAAAAAATGTACCACATTTTCTTTATCCACTCTATATCTTGATGGCCATCAAGATTTTTTCCAATTTCTACCTATGAGCACCAATGATTATAGTTTAATAAATGTCTCTGTAGTAGAATGAAGCATCCTTAAGGGATTATGCACAAGAGTGATATAGCTAGATCTTGAGGTAGATTGATTACCAATTTCCAGAAGAACCACCACACTGACTTCCATTGAAGCTGTACATGTTTTATCAATCAGCAGTGAATGAGTGTTCCCCCTACTACATATCCTTGCCACCATGAGCTGTCACTTGTTTTATTGATCTTGGCCACCCTGAATTATATAAGGTGAAATCTCAAACTAGTATTGATTTACATTTAGCTGTTTACTAATAGTGTTGAACATTTCTTCAAGTGATGTTCACTCTTGTGTTTCTTCTCTTAAGAATTCTCTATTTAGATCTGGGTACAAAATATTTAAAATGTATTTATTTATTCACATTACAGCTCAGTACCCTGTCACACAAGTCCTTCCTCCATTCCACTTTGCCCTTCTTTTAGAGAACAGGAAGCCCTCCTCTAAGTTTGACCCCTACTACTAACACCTGCTCCCACATCTAGTCATTGTGGAACGAAGTACATCTTCTCCTTCTGAGGCCAGACAAAGCAGTCCATTTAGGGGCCCAGGATCCACAGACAGGCAAGCGACAGGCTCAGGGACAGCCCTTGCTCCAGTTATTGGGGGATACATATGAAGACCAAGCTACTCATCTGCTATATATATGTTTCAGGGGCTTAGGTTCAGCCAGTGCTTACTCTTTAGTTGTTGATTCATTTTCTGGGAGCATCCAAAGATTTAGTTAATTTGGCTATGTTGGTCTTCCTGTGGAGTCCCTGTCCTCTTCAGGTCCCTCAGTCTTTCCCCCAACTCTTCCATAAGATTACCCAGGCTCCATCTCATGTTGTGACTGCAAATGTCTGTGTCCATGAATGGGTCACTTGAGTTCCAACAGGGTAGAATATTAACATATGGATAACAAGGAGTCTTGATGATACAGTTTTCTGAAAGCACTATATTTGTTATGATTTCTTGATATAAACAATCATTTTAGCATATCAGACAGAAATTTTAAATTTTTGATGAAATGAATTACAAAATAGATGACTTGAAACTCTATTCATCTTTGAATGGTCTTCTGAGATGTCTTTTTTATGTGGAATATGGCAAACCCCTTATATTTCCTATGTCTCAAGCTGAACCTTTTGCCAAATCCTGTGATATGTCATTAATGATTGAGAAAGAGAAGCAAGAATTACCATTTTTCTGTTTGAGAACAGTATTGTTGCAGAATACCTAAAGTGAGTATTGCATTTCAGTTCTAGTTCCAACAATAATCCTCAGTGAAAGAAGGAAGCTGGTTACATGTTTACGTTCCCAGGACTGACAATGTTTCTTCTTTGAAGTTTTGTAGAAACTTCAGTTTCAATTTTGAGTATCTGAATCAGACTTTTTAAGACATGAGTTGTCCAAAGAGGCTTCATGTTCCAAAGGTGGGGACCAAACTTGGGACGTGTACAAGAGTCCTCCCTCTGAGTTTCACTATCGACCTTCCTGTTGTCATTATATTGGTTGGGTTGGGTTGGGATTGGTTATTATTCTAAACAGTTTTACTATGTAGCCCAGACTCTCCTTTAACTCACAGTCTTCCGGCTTCCACCTAAAGAGTGTTGAGATTGCCAGTGGTACTCCATACCTGGCCTCAAATAACATTTATAAAAGTGGGGGTGGGGGAGAAGCAATGGAAGGATGGGAGTTGGGGAGTGGTGTTGCTAGCAGAAATTTCACTCAACTTTCGCATGTCTCTTTAGTTGAAGAAGACATCTTGTCTGAAGATAGACTTCTTGGTCTGCAGCTTTTACTGGTTGCTTTTGTTGTTTGTTTCAGTATTTTTAAATAGCAGTTGTTTTATAATCACTACAGTTTCTGAGGAACATAGATTTTCTTAACATTTATCCATTGCTTGCTTTTAAATTTTTGATTTCTACTTTTACAATATATGATCATTTTGTATTTCTTTGTATCTATCTGATATGAATAAAGCACATATAATTGATATATATGTGTTTCTTCTGTGACATCCTCCATTTCCTATCTCGCTCCAATTTCATTAATATATGCATAAGATAATGTGACATTCTGAACCATCACTCAATTCCTTGTTTTTCATGCTTTTCTCTCAGTATTTCAATTTTACTACGTGTGTGTGTGTGTGTGTGTGTGTGTGTGTGTGTGTATGTGTGTGTATGAATAAATATAACTCTTTCCAAGGAAAAGATCCTTTCAGCTATTTTAGCAGTGCTAATAATCTCACTCAATAAATATTTGATTTTAAAGGTTATATATGGGGCTCTGAAGTTTCTATTTGTGCCTAATTTTAAATATCCCCCTAGAATTTCCTATCTCTAGTTATTTTTAAAAATCCCTTTTTAATTTCATCTCACTGAAAACATCATACATGCATTCTAAATCTGCATCATTCCTGCCACTCCTTCTCAAGTTCCTCCCATAATTTCCCAACTCTGCGAATTCAGGTCTTTTTCTTATTATTATTGTCTAAGAATCTTTTTATAAAGGGTTTTTAAAACATTATTCGTGGTTACTTTTAAATTTTTTTATATTTAATAAGCCCTAAGCAGCTCAAAGAGCCACTCCCAAACCTCCATGGGACTAGCACTCTCACCTCTGATACTCCTGAATAATGACTTACTAAAAACTATACTCCATCCTGGTTGGCCTGGCCTGCAGCCCTCATAGGCCACGATCACAGACTTTTATATGTTGGCTATCTCTATGTCCTGCACTTCTTATGCCTGATCTTTCTGCTTCCCTGGCATAATGGTTCTGCTTTATTTTGAGTTTTTCTTTTAATTTTTTAATTAGATATTTTCTTCATTTACATTTCAAATACTATCTACTTTCCTAGTTTCCTCTCCGAATATCCCCTATACTGTCCCCCTGCTCCCCAACCCACCCACTCCCACTTACTGGCCCTGACTTACTCCTAAACTGGGGCGTAGAATCTTTGCAAGACCCAGGGTCTCTCCTCCCATTGATGATCTACTAGGCCAATCTCTGCTACATATGCAGCTAGAGACAGAAGTTCCAACATATATTTTCTTTGATTGGTGGTTTAGTCACGAGGAGCTCTGGGGGTATTGGTTAGTTCATATTGTTGTTCTTCCTATACAGCTACAGAAACAATCAGCTCCTTGGGTACTTTCTCTAGTTCCTTCATTGGGGATGCTGTGTTCCATTCAATAGATGACTGTGAGCATCCACTTCTTTATTTGCCAGGCACTGTCATAGCCTCACAGTAAACAGCTACATCAGGGTCCTGTCAGCAAATACTTGTTGATATAGGCAATAGTGTCTGTGTTTGGTGATTGTTTATGGGATGGATCCCTGGGTGGGGCAGTCTGTGGATGGTCCTTCCTTCACTCTCATCTCTGAACTTTGTCTCTTTAACTCCATCCACGGGTGTGTTTTCCCCCTTCTAAGAAGGATCAAAGTATCCACAGTTTGATCTTCCTTCTTCTTGAGTTTCATATGTTTTGTAAATTGTATCTTGGGTATTCTAAGTTTCTGGACTCTGAAGCTCTGTTGCTTCTGTGGCCTGTGTGCTCTTCTGCGTGGACTGTTCTCTAAGATACCCGGGATAGAAAATGGAGATCACACCTGAGTCCCAGGGGTCTGAGCACTCCATGTAGCCCTTTTTTAATTTTTAATCTGAGAAAACGCCAAACTTTTTTCCTGTTTATACTGTTTCCTTTCTCACATTTCTTGTTTATTCCTATGCACAATGTCTAGCATATAAATATATAATACATTGTGGGATCTTGTACTTTCATGAGTTTCTCCTAAGGATTGTTGAATTCCTTTCCACCAGGGAATAACTGGCACATAGCCTTAATTCTATAGAATTGTTCCAGGTTTTTGACAGTTTTGGACAATTTCCTCTAATAGCCTAACACCCCCCCCAAAAAAAAAAGAGAAAACAGTCCTAGAACATTGCAGAGAGCCAATAAACTGAGTCCCTTCATTTGCCAAGCAGAGCTTAAACTCATAAATATTCTTGCTAGTGTGTCTAATTCTTCTCTTTGGTTCTTTTAGACTTCTTCCTATAGCCTTTTCTCTGGACATTTTGGAACCTCATACACATGTGTACACATCAAGGCTTTCAGTAGACTCTTGAATTTTGAAGAATTTACAAAGAAATTTTGGTAACCCTGGGTTTTTTGCACACTTTCCACCATTCTGGTGGGTCTGAGCATATTCTTTGCTTCCTGAGGCCACTAAGGCTATGAGTTTTTGCTTCATCTTAGACGATCAATAATGTGTTTGCCTGTTGTTGTTTTCTTTTGTTGGTCTTTTTTGCCATTATGTCAGAAATTTTTTTACATTTTTTATTAGATATTTTCTTTATTTACATTTGAAATGTTATCCCCTTTCTTCATTTCCCCTCTAGAATGCCCCTCTCTCATCTGCCCTCTCCCTGCCCAACAACCCTCCCACTCCTGCTTCTCTGTCCTGGCATTCCCCTATACTGGGGCATTGATCCTTCACAGGACAGGGGCCTCTCCTCTCATTGATGTCCCACAAGGCCATCCTCTGCTACATATGTGCTGGAGCCATGAGTCCCTCCATGTGTACTCTTTAGTTTGTGGTTTAGTCCCTGGGAGCTATGGGGATAACTTTTGTCAACTTGCACACATACAGACAAATATTTGGAAAGAATTTTTTCTTCAGATGGTCCTGTGAGCATGTCTGTGGTAAATATTCTTTATTAGTAGTGACTAATATGGGAGGGTACAATCTGCTCTGATTCATGCCACCTTTGTGCAGTTAGTCCTGGATTATATGAAACAGCAAACTGAGCAATGCGTGCACGGTAAGCAACGTTTTCATGGTCCCTGCCTCTGCTTCTGCTTGAGTCCCTGCCTTTACCTCCTTCAGTGAAGGACTATCACTAGGAATTGTAAGGTGTATAAATGCTTTTCTTCTACCCAAGCAGCTTTTGGTCAGTGTTTTATCACAGCAACAGAAAATAAGTAGAACAACTATTTATTTCTTAGCCATTTGTATTTTGCTTGTATATTTTTTTCTAGTTTGTTCCACTACATATAACTGTCAGAAGAAGATAGTTCTATCTAGCAGCGCTGTATCTTACCGTATGAGTTCACATCTAGCATAATGGTTTCTTACCTGCTATGAATGGTGTATCAGTATTTTACACTATACCATGTAACCATTATTCCAGTTAACATTATGATCACTTAAGTTCTTCTCCAAAAGTGAACAGTAAAAAACAAATAAAAAGAATATTTATGTTCTCACTCTATAGCTATAACAAAAAATCTGTAAAGCATTTAGAATACAAAAAAAGTCTATCATTTAGATGAAAGGGGATGTTTAATGTCTATGTAATGTATGTTATTCTATGTAGTCTATGATAATTTATGGCATGTGATTATAACCGAGTAAAATTACCACTGTATTAAGCTTCTAGAACTAATCTCATAAAGAGAACTAATCTGCCACTATCCTGTGGAGTTGGCAGAGATATAATGAGTATTTCTTCTGAGAGTGAAGATAAGTTCTTCCCTCTACAGACAGACACTAGTCAAGCCTGTCCCCTTAGCAGCCTTTACTGGCCATTCTGCAAAACATCTTCCTGGTGCTTGAGAGCCAAGGTTACTGCTTCTCTTTGCTAGGAATGATATAAACACACTATCCTTATCCTACAATGACATTTAAGTCAAAATTACAATACAAAATATTTTATGTAGCTCTAAATAAATATCAGATGCCAAATACAACAACACTTCTCAAACATTTCCTAGGTATAATAATGCCTAAGCATTATGCCTCATGCTTCAAGCCTTTCCTATACAGAAAAAATCTGCATGCTCTTCCCCATCTACTAACAGTGTTCTTATTCCATAACAGACTATATCAGAATTTATACTTCTGTATGAGGTTGCATTTCTTCCGGGGATAGAAATATTGATGCAAATGATATTTTATCATGTCACATTCACAAAGTTGTTTTAGATGTTCACAGGCACTGAAATTCTCTCACTCTTCAAAACATACTTCATTCTGGTCATAACATCACATTTTCCCCCCTCACACAAAACAAACAATCCATAGCCTTATGTTGTTTCTTTCTTTAAGGTATAGTTTCTAGGTTGAGTATCTAACATTTGTAGTCAACTGTTTCATTTAATTCAGGTCAATTTTAAACACGAGGCATTCATTTGTTGGGCTGTGAGCAGTCTGGTTATTTTTAGATCTACATTATAAAGGAACAATTTTTCTTCTCCTGATCTATAGTTGCCTGGAAAAGTAGACACAGAGTGAGAAACAACTGTAAGAAAGGCTACAGTTGCAGTGGGCAAGCAGATGTTTATCTAGATGATTAGACCAAGCCTCCCCAGGAAGACCTCTCACATTCTCTACACATTTTCATTCTTCCACCTGTATAATTTCTGTGCATAACTCATAGAAGGAAGAGTAATAGTTTTTAAAATGTCTGTTCCCTGTTTTAAATGCATATCTAGTAGGATTTCTGTTTCTTATATTTTGAACAGAACTATAGACCAGGTTGAAGCACCATGCAAGGATCTCAGATATGCTTATCTTTCTATGACAAAAATTGTCTTGATCATTTAAAGCAATGCACCAAAAGACACAGTTTCCAGGCTCATCTTATTTATGGTTCTAACTGAAGCATATTAATCAGTGAAGAAATTGAACTGTACTTATATCATTTGCATTAACTAGATTAATTACAATTGACTGATGGATCTACTTGCAAACATCAAAGCCTATTTACTTTCTAATAGAAAACTCTTAATCCTAAACCTAATGTAAAGATTTATGAGTGGGAAACAGTATACATAAATCCTCAGTACAAGATGACAGTCTCTAGATATTTTCCTTTTAGTTACAAATTGGGGGAAAGGGAAGAATGACTCATATAGTTTTATACTGTGACTTCTCTGGCAATTCCTGAGTTAATCCTCCTTTAGTAGCAGACCTCCCAAGACAGCCTCTGTTAGCACTTCAGTAGTTCCCTCTCTCCCGTGAGAGCAGTCAGATGCAATGGGGGCTGGGGGGAGGGGAGGAAACAGAGTACACATTTGCTTCAACAGCCTAATAGGAAAACATGAAGAAGCCAAAAATGTTCTTTGACAAGCATGAAGGCATTCCATTTAAAAGATGAAAATGACTAGTATTGCAATATAATACCAGTATCGCCTATGTATAGATGCAGTTCCAGCCCTTGCACTGAACACAGCCTCCCTGGTAGCATGTTGTTCCTAAGGAATTCCCTCTCACATGTATGTCCTTTTGATTCCTCATTCACAATCTCCAACTCCTTTTAGTCTTTCAGAAAGGGAGACAGTAAAACTTCACTAATGGCTTAGCAAAATCCTTAGTGTGGATCTATAAATAAAATACTGAAAAATCACTAAATCTCTGTTCACTTTCCCAGGAGTTTGACCTCCTGAAAAAAAAAAGATATTAAGGGGTTTGACTTACACTTTCCAAGATGCCTGTATCTTTTATTTTAGCTGCCTCTGAGTACCATCTGGTTCAAGATTCTGTAGTGTAATTTACACATAGCAATTTCTTCTTGCTAGTCCCCTCCTTTTGATTGTCCAAGGCCAGCCTTCTTCTAGTAACTGTTCTCTCATTCGGTATTATGCTCCTATAATGGGCCTGTTAAAGCCTACCACGTGAATCCCAGGGCTTTGCTTTTTCTTTCTCTTAGCTTGACCTTTTCACTAGGACTTTCTTCCTAAACATTTACTGCATCGTCCCTATGACATGATACTAAATAGCAGCAGCGGGTCTATAGGGCATCCTCTTGACAAATTGGAGAAGGAGCAAAAGGAGGAGAAAACAGAACAAGAGTTCTAGGAAAGGCTAGCCCCATATTAGTTCACAGCTACTGGCACGGCCATGATTTTGCTTTTAAAACTTCTCAAACCCTTCCTAGACTCTGGTTAACATCCTTATTTCATGGGCATCTTGAAAAGTATAAAAGAACTTTCTCTTCATTTCAACAAGACCAAGCATACATATGCTTCATGTCAAAATACATATTTATCATGAGCTCTTTAAATGACCTGTGCCTTCAAAATAGTTTTTGAAGAGTGGTATATTTTATCTAATTTAGGGTATGTTCAAAAGTCAAGTTGATGTTATTTACAGAGACATTAGTAAAGTTTGAATTGTGTAGAATTTACTAAAAGCCTCACCAGTTTATTGTTTTATGGGAGTCCTCGGTATGAAAACAAGTGGGCCCCTGGTTCTGTGCCCTCTCTTGGTCTCTTTTGTTTCTGTTGGTTTATCTTGTCTAACTTTGATTGTTTTTGTTTTATCTTATTATATTATGCTTTATTATATTTTTAAAGCGATTGAATGAATGGATGAATGAATGAATGAATGAATGAATGAAAACCTAGTTACTAGGGTAAATGTTAACAACTGAATTGTCATTTATACCTACTGAAAAAGGGACATTTCTATTTCTCTAATTGAGTGACACTGGATATAGCAGCCATTCCAGTACAGGCCTCACATTCAGGAGTAGTTGACCAAAATAAAATGATGAGAGAGAAGGACAGGGTGTTGTTTGTTTTGGTTTTGGTTTTTGTGAACTTTTATCTGGCTACAGTTTTGTGGAGTTTGTTATTATTTTTTTCTTTCGGGGTGTTGCTCTATTTTGTTTTCTTGGTTTTGGGTAATTTTGTTGTATCCTATTTTTGCTTGTTGTTGTTATGTTTTTAGGAAGAATTTAAAGTTGGGTGGGTAGGGATGGAGAGAACTTGAGGGAGGGAAAGAATGTGATCAAATATATTTACATTTAAAAATTGTTTTAAAAAATATGAAAAATAAAGGTAGATAACTCTGAGTAAAATATTAGAAACAGATAATCCAGTAGATGAATCTATGTTTATATTCTAATGTCTTTAACATATCCTAATACTATATATGTATCTAATAACAACCTAAATCACTGGAAGACTGAGAACTTCTGTAGTTCTCTATCTACATTCTACTTATATATACACATATACACATACATATATATGAAGTTAATGTGATATATATGTATGTGTTTGTATGTGTCCATTACAACAATAATTGATATTTCCCTCTTGTCACTGAAAAAATTGTTCAAGATATTTTGCTACAAAAGAAATTAACTCAGGAAGAATGTATAAGATAGTAGTTATTAGTCTACAAAATTATGTTCTATGTACATATTTTGGACACATTTTGACAGATGGTAGTCGGATAAATAAATACATAGATACATAGATGATAGATATATAGATGACAGATTATAGACACAGAAATGGTAGATGATAGACAAGTAGATGATAGATGATAGAGATAGATAGATAGATAGATAGATAGATAGATCATACATACATATATATGAACATGGATAGACTGATAATAAAAGAAGCATATATTTGTTGGAGTTAAAATTTATTTGTGTATATGAATGCTCTATGTTCATGTATGCCTGCATGACCGAAGAGGGCATCAGATCTTATAAACCACAACATGTTTGGTGGGACTTGAACTCAAGACCTCTGGAATAGCAGTCAGTGCTCTTATATGCTAAGCCATCTCTCTAGCCCCACCTTTTCAACTTTTATTCTACCACAATCCCTTCCAACCCACCAACACTAAGTAAGAGAGGAAGAAGGTTAGATACTAAATGGGGCATAGACGTCTTTAGACTGCTTCCTGCTGATTATGGTTGTCAACCTCCTTGGGGCTAGTCCAATCTTTGTTGTCAGGATATCCAATTTCTTCTTCACAGAATTCCAAACATAAACTATCTACAGCAGGGGAAAAAAATCACACCCCTGCTAGTGCAGGAAGCAAATCATAATCACCTGCTATGAAGCAGCCTCTTATCCCACACCTGGAATTAAAATAAAAAGCATTGTCACATAACTGAGTTTTTAAAGAAACCAAAATTCTTATGACATATATTGATAGAGATTATGTAAAGAGAAAAGTTGTGACTGGTTTGCATTTCTTTCTACTTTTTCTTTTCTTTTTTTTTTTTAAGATTTATTTATTATTATACATAAGTACACTGTAGCTGACTTCAGAGGCACCAGAAGAGGGTGTCAGATCTCATAATGGGTGGTTGTGAGCCACCATGTGGTTGCTGGGATTTGAACTCAGGAACTTCTGAAGAGCTGTCGGTGCTCTTACCTGCTAAGCCATTTCACCAGCCCCCTCTTTCTACTTTTTCTATAATGACAAAGACTAAATTTGAAGTTAATAAACTCTGAAGAAAGCTTTGTCACTGTAAGTAAAAATGCCCAACAAAGGCTAAGGAGAGGCTTACAGGAAATGGGAAGAGTTCCTTAGGTGAGCACAATAGTTTCTTTGCCAGGTGGTAGTAGGGGTAGGGGTATCAGATTTGACAGAGCTGTTAGAGAGTGGCACTTATGAACAACTACAAGTACTTAAGTGCAACTAAAACATGCAGAACACTTGAAACTAAGGTTTGTGACAGACAGAAGACAAATTTTGAAATGCTACATATGCCAAGCAAAAGAGCTCAAATTTTGGACTACAAGAATGAGGAGTACATTTAGAAAAGAGGGTTGGCATGATCGGATTGCATTTTGACAAAGATCATCCTGCAATCGCCGTAGAATATGAACTGACAATCTATTACAATATTCTCTCCAAGCCATGGTAAGATCTCTCTACAGTAGTAGCAGTGGAGTTGGAAAGGAGAGACCGGGACTTAGTAGAACAGAAGCCTGGATGCAAGCTTTATCAGTGTCTGATTCTGAACAAAGCAGGAGCAGAATAGATAATGATGCTATTCTCTGTGACAGGGAGTAAGAGAGAGTTATGGAATGAAGGAAGGAGGACTGGGTGCTAAACATAGCGGACGCTGAGTATCCCCAGCCCACCCAAGTGATACTTCCCAAGGGGAAGCTGCAACTCTAGAGTCTGGAGCATTGCAGAGAGTTGCCAGCAGCAGACAGGCATTTAGGAACCATCTTCCCACTTGTGTTGTGGCTCTCTACATACTCTTCACCTGCCTTTCATTCCACAGCTCAGAGCAACCTTGTTTGCATCTATTTCTCTCCATCAGCACTCTTCTCACCAAAATATCTTCAAGGTACCAAGTTTTTAACAGAATGTAGATTTTGTATTGAATGTGGAAATATGTGAAGTGAGAATTGGGATCACAAGTGCATTGTGATTTGTTAAAAATAGGAACTCCAAAAGACAGTGACACTCCTATCTAGTAAGAGGTAGATGAGACTTGTCACTAAGTCTAAGAGCTATGGAAATCTCGGCTCTGGGAATTTGTCAATGATATCGAATCTTACAGCAGGACAAATAAAGTAAAATGTTTACATTTTTTATGGGCTGGGTAGCCTGAAGGTCATCAGGTGTCTCACTAGTCATTGGCTATCTGTCATAATGTAGAAGAAATTATACAAGACTGTTTCTCAGGATTGTGGGATAAAAGGTATGTGAGGATCATGTATATAACTGATCTATCAAAGAGCTTGGCTTCTAATGGGAGGTTGGAAGTGAGAGATGGAGTGGGAGAGAGAAGGAAGAAAGTACGTTTTTAGAACTGATTTGAGAAGTGAACGATCAACTCTATCTCAGAATAAACACTTCACCTGGGAGAGGGATCGTGCCCTTTAGATTATTCTTAGGTAGAGTTCATTACAGAGAAACTTAGGAATTTTTTTCTTTCAATAATACACCAATACCATAGTTTAGTTTATATCCACTTAACTCAAGAAGGACTAGATCAAGAAATTTGTATCACCATGAGTACCAAAATAACCCAGATCAAGCATACAATCAGCTTTCAAAGTGAAATAAAACCTCTTGCCCATGCCACAAGATTACATTTCCATGGACAGAGGTGTAGCAGGGGTAGAGGTTTGCAGCTGCCAACCAAAGCAAGGATTAAAAAGAGATGACCAGGGTAACCTTTGCTCACAAGATGACAGTTGAAAGAGGTTAGCTGTAAAGCTAAAATGGGCCAGTATGTTCAAGTACCAGTCTGGAACCTGGTGTTAGAAAAGTGTTAATGAGGGAGACAGAGTTCAGATTCAGGTCAGGGGGCAGTGGGGGAGGCACACATTCTGATACTTTTAGAAGCCACTATATGATGTTGACCTTGGCTCTGGCTGCACTACAGGATCACAGATGATTTCAATAAAGGAAAGACATGGTCTTCATTGTGTTTCAAATGACCAGGCAGCTACTGTTGGAGGCAGACTCAAATGTCACAGCACCCAGATGAGAGAAATGGCTGTTTGAATCTGGGAGATCACAGCAGGTCAGATTCTGGGTGCATTTTGAAAAGAAAATCCTGGGTGATTCCCTGATGCATTGATTCTATTGGAGAGAAAAAGAAAAGAGGAGAGGAGGGGTCCAGGGTTGGGATTTGAAGTGAGGAATGTTGGTATTACCACCCCTTGAAATAGAGCCCATCAAGACAGCCAGGTAGGTCTAGATGTCAGTGTTGTAAACTGGTATCATCTGATGGACAGCTACACACACAAGTACTGAGCTCTAAGGACTCTACTGAATTATTGGCTAGATTTTTAAAACTAAAGTTCCCAGTTCTACAGAGAACAAAAGGAAATGGTTTATTTCCTGGCAGCCTGCCTTAACTTTTTGTGTTTCCACTATTGGACATAGGACGTGGATGGGATTAAGATAATACTGGATAATTAGGACATTTAAGCATAATGTATCTTCCACAAAGAGACACTTCTCTATGTCTTCTAAAGAGAGTTTTGGAATATGAGTTCATTTGTAGTTTGTAGAGTGAAACAAAAGTAGGTATTTGGAGAGTGTCTAAGTGATGTAGAAATGGAACTCAGAAGTGAATATCCTGCACCCACCACTTCCCAACAGGCTTTTGTAACCAAGCCATGTGAAGCTATCTTGAGATGAAAGGAGTCTGTGACTTCCTTAGAGGAACTTCTACATTGATTCAGTGGATTTACAGTTTTACCTAAGGATTTAATATAAGACCACTTCCTTTTACACATTCAGTGTGCATGTGAGTCTCTGTGTATATACACATGTGCATATATAATTGAATAAATGTGGGGGTCAGAGGAAAACTGCTAGAACTCAGTTTTCTCCTTCTCCACTACAGGATTGGTTGTTGAACTCGGGTCATCAGATTTGGCAGGAAACACATTTACCCACTAAGCCTCTTACACACCCAGAACAACTTTAAAAACAAACAAACAAACAAACAAGCTATATCTAAATAATATACATTCTGATCTTATAGAAAAGAATGAAACAGTATGTTATTCTGTTTGTAATTGTATCCTGCACTGGTTTTTTTTTGCTGATGACAACATTCTTTCAGTTTGAAAAGAGCAAAAATTCTAGGCTAGAAGACCTGAGAGTGCATTGTGAATTACAGCAGATCTTTACCATAGCCCCACCAGTCATTGAATACAGCCCTTCACAGCAAGTGAGGGGAGCAGTTCTACAGGAGAACAATGCAGGAGCTCATACGTCCAGCTCTTAGTACACTTCGTTACAAGAAATATATGCTGTGGGGGGGAGGGGTGTCTGTGTGTGTGGGGGGGTGTCCTTTTACCTCCCAAATATAATGCACTTACTTCTATGTCCTTCTATTTCTCTATATTTCTACTTTATTGTATCCTTACTATCATCATGCTTCTAATTTTAGCACATTTTTGTATTATACTATATTTCAAAACGTTAAACTGTAGTGTCTACTTTTCTATATCTCCAACAGTAGTTGGAATGTGATGTCTCAAAATGTGAGCAGATGAGACTGGACATTATTTGTAGGTTTATGTGCCACACAGGTCTTTTCTCAATTAAATTACTTCTAAAGAAATGTCTCTACTGCCAGGAACCTGTATATTATCATATGTAATGTTTATTTCATCTAGTCTGGAGATATAGATATAAAATTTAGGTTAAGGTCTTAGGTTTTCCATTAAATTGTCAGTAATAAATTTAAATATTTGATACAAGACTGAAATGTTTACCTGTGTAATAAAATATTAATAAATAAATGTATCATTATGTGGTCAGATTTTTAAGAGAATCTACTTTTCCTAATATAATTTTAATAAATGTTAAAACTCAGAAGCTCACAAAGTACAATTACTTTCCTGACAAGCTACATGTCATGGGTGCAGATGAATAGCTACAGTGTCTGAAATAATGGAGTCTTTTGTGTCCTAAGCCATATTGACAGTGTGGTATAGAGGTCCAAGACATAAATTTCGGAGTTAACCAGACTCACGCAGGGGCCCTAGCTCTACTACTCATTAGCAGACGACTGTGGTAAAGCCTTCTCACTTCCCTATGACCCAGACCTCTCATCTCTACAGGGGTATATAATTATAATATTATGTGGCTTAATTAAAATTAGTACATAATCATACCTATTTTATAAAGTGGTTGTGAGGTATAAGGGACTTTACAAATGAATTCTACCTCATACAGAATGGGTACTACAGAAATGTGAGCAATTTTTTCACTAATGTTCAGAGATTGAATGTTTTCACCAGAGTAGGAGAGCACCATGGTTTGCTTGCTTTTAAGGAGCTATCAGGGTTGATTATGATACAGGCTAGAGAGAGCTGATGCCATGGTAATTGGGAATTAGGGTTATCTGGGGAAGGATTTAGGAGTGTGCATCTGGTCACAAATAGATTGAAAGATTTGAGGAGTATAAAATGCAGGTCTAAAGACTACTGCCTAAACAGTCCTAAATTAGGAAAATTGATATGCACAAGTAGAAGAACTCAGTCATCCTTCAGGAAGTATCATGAAATCCTGCAGAATGCCACTTCTTACTCAGTATCTCCTGCTTTAATAGAACCCACATTCCCACATTTACACAAAAGTGACATCCAGTAATGAGGTTTCAACATCTCCCAAGTCCTGTGGTAAAGTGAGGAGGCAGGATGTCATCAAGCCTCACTTTTCTGGAAGAATAGCTTGAAATGATGGCAGCATCTATAAAGACAGGGAAAGTCAGGGAATGCAGACAGCCTTTTCAACTTAAAAGTGCTGATGCTGTCCCTATACAAACCTGTTTCTTTGTATCTCTTTAATGTAAAATAATAAGAAATACAACACAATAGAAAACATACATTCTTGGAATTGAATGGGGCATAGTAAGTCACTGTTCACACTAACCTGGTGAGTTAGAAAACTGAAAATATGGTCTTATAGAATCTTCTTGCCATTTTAAGACAATGCTCCAGGGTAACTCCTGCGTAGGGAGACTGTTCTCCGACACGCCTTTTAATAGTTTTTTCCATCTACAATTGATTGTATCCTCTGTTCTTTTTTGTTCTTTTTTTTTTTCCTCTCCCTCTACTGTTTCTTTTATGGAATCAATCAATTCTCCACTGCCCTTGGTCATGTCTGAAAGATGTATAATGAGAAAACGTTAGTGATCTAGTAATTAGAGAAAGAAAAGAAGAACCGGTGTTCCAGATGGAATTTAGTTTGACAAAAGTATTTTTTTCAAAATTAGACCTCAGAAATACAAAGAATATTTATAAATAAGGAATATATAAATATATTTTAAAGGACCTAACATTAGGAGAAGAGAAGCAATGCTAAGCACTTTATCTAAAATTTGTCTTTTGGAGAATGTTTCCAATAAAGAGCACAGTTCTCAAACTCTGAACATTTAATATAAAGGGGAAAAGGCAGAAATGATTTGAAATGACCAATACAAAAAAAAAATAAAATAAAATAAAAGGAAAAAGGGAATTAAAACCTGCCCTGTTCCTTGTGGGGATATCTGAGAAAAGGTGGAATGCAATCGCGTCTGAGGTGAGGAAAAGGAATACCACTGTTGTGTCTGCCAGGACCTCAAAGTGAATTTATAAAGAAAGCATTCAAGCCATTTGGCTGAAGAGTGAATCCAGAGGAGGGATGGGAATTAACTCAGGCATGTTTGAGGACTAGAACAGATGGCAGTGAGGCCACAGCTTTGTGACAGTAAGAAAGGAAACAGACAAAAACAAAATCCAAGTTCATAAAAGACCCTTTAACTAGCATGTGTGTATATAATGCAAAGTCACTGGGGGCGTGGTGGGGGGAGAGGGAGGGTTATAATCTGGCTTCCCTTTGTAAAACGTGGAATAGAGATGTGAAAACCAGACTGAAGATGACTGATGGGGCTCAATTGAGGTACGAGACTGTTCCAGGCAAGAGTACTGGGTGAGTGTCACAAATGACAGGGACAATGGTGAGAGGTTGGGTTAAGGCTCATTTTTAAAAGAAAGTTAAAGACTTCTGCTACCTGGATAAGAGAAGAAACAAACAATGACAGAAGAAACAAGCATTGACATCGAAACTGTTTACCTGAATGACAGGATGAATTCTGAGACATATGAATGAAGGACTCTATAGGAGGAGTAGACTTGGAAAGGTGTGGAATTAAGTTCTATTTTCAGCTGAACTTTCAATTGTGTTTCTACAGCTCATCTTGGACCAATGTCCCTGTGATACCTAAAGTTCTAAGTTTTGCTTATGTACGACAATGTGGACAGCAAATCTTTACTAAGGTTTTAGTATAATGACGTATGAGAAGAGTGTTATATAAATATACCAAAACTCTAAAAATAAAATTAAAACTAATTGGAGCATCCAGAAGCTTATATTCTAAAAGAGCCCCTGCTCACTGTTTCAAGAAACCTAGCTCATTTTCACAGTTTTAGGTTCCTACATGATGACCCTCAAGCACTAGTGGGTATTTCTTCAAGAGTCTCATGGTCTACCAATTGACCTAGTCTCCTGTATTTCTACAAAAGAAATGAAGATACATGCTCACAGAAAGACCTGGAAAAAATGGTGACAGTACCATTTTTCTTAGTAACCTTAATTTAGAGACAATTGTAATGTCTTTTATCAGATGGGCAAATAACAAGGCATGGGATTATGGGAGCTCTACGAAATAAAGGCTGCCATCAGGTTAATAGTAGAAGTGCAAGAATTAATAGTAGAGAAGAAGTTACCATTAGAGCTCAGCATGGCCCTTCAGTTGCTGAGCTCTGCCTCTAGCAATGGTGCTGACACTGACACAATAGCAGAGAACCTGAAGATGGACACTTGGGAAGCACAGCCCTTGCAACAGTGACCAAGCCAGACTCTACTAATGGATTGTGGGATGGTGGACCATGAAAGGCAGCCTGATTTCTGCCTAGGCTACCTAGCAACCCCAGTGACCCTGCAGGGGATAACACTGCAAGGAATGGTAGGTGGTTTGCCATACTCCTGGACACCAGGCTCCTGATGCGAGGCTGCAGCTCTCCATAGGTCCGTGGCCACCAGTTACATAAGGACAACGCCCCAATTCCCTCCACAGGTCACATAGCCTCAAGGCAGATTTCCATTTTAATGAGGTACCTAAAGGCCTGGAGGCTTAGCCAATAAATCCCCCTTCCCAGACACTCCTCCTGCAAAATGTATTTAACCTCAGGCCCACCCTGAGAAAGTGGGGTACAGTTTTACTCATTGCCACTCTCTGCCATGACAGTAAAACCAATCCTTAAAACCATGGACTGTCTCTTTTCATCGGGATCTGCCATGGGAAGAAATGGAGCAGGCCTTGGCCTAATGAGCTGGCTGCCTAGTCTCCAGCAGAAAGCCTTTCAGCGCTCCCAGCCATGGCCTTCACCAAGCCAAGCCACCCCAATGAACAAGCCAAGGACTCTCCTCCCTAGGGGACCCAACCACAGAACACCCCTCTTTCCCCCTTCAGCCTGGGCTAGATCCAGTCAGCGCACCCACTCTATTCTCAGCTCTTCTGTGGCATCCAGCGGTACCTAGGGTGCCCAGGAGCCTGAGAACCAGATGTCCTGGCCTCCGTGCAGGCCCGGGAACCCCCGAGCCAACTCCAGCATGTCCCCAGAATCTCAGACTGCATTCCCCTATCCCTGGAACAGAATACCTTGGCTTCCCATAGTCTGACATGGGGTAAACACCGTCAAAACTTCCCTCGAAGAAGCCCAAGCCCTGAGCAGACGCAGGACACCCCCATTTAACCCAACAATGGATGAGCAGATTACTGAATCAGATTACTAAATTGAAAATATTGCTCATTTTCCGTTGACACTTTGCTGAACTATGAAACAGTTAAGTCTGCCTACACCCACAGCCAAACAGTGGATGGAGTTTGGGGACTCTTATGGAAGAGTAGGAGGAAGGATTGAGGGCCCCCAAAAGGATAGGAACTCTGCAGGAAGACCAACAGAGCCAACTAACCTGGACCCTTACAGTCTGAACCACCAACCAAAAAGAATACACTGGCTGGACCTAGGCCTCCCACACATATGTAGTGGATGTGCAGCTTGGTCTTCATGCAGATCCTGAACAACTGGAATGGGGACTATCCCAAAAGCTATTGCCTATCTGTGGGATATGTTCTTCTAGGTGAGCTGCCTCATCTGGCCTCAGTGGAAGAGAAAATGCCTAGCCCCACAGAGACTTGACGTGTCAAGGTTGGGGAATACCCAGGGGGCCCCTACCCTCTCTGGGTAGAAGGGGAAGAAGAGAGGGGGAAGGATTGTGAGAGGGGGAATTGGGAGGAAGCAGTAAGATGGATGTAAAATAAATTTTTCAAAAAAGAAAATCTGCCTAGGTGATCAGAGTCAAGTACAGATGCCTACATGGACCCAACCAATTTCACCAAAAGAATTGCCACACAAAACTCAGGCCATATAGCTCATGCACAGAACAATAAGCAGAGAACGGTTGCAATTATCTTGCTATGTGACAAATGTTAACTGATACACGTATATTCAAATTTAAATAAACCTTTCAGTTACAGGTACATCGATATGTTGAATCAATCCCCTCAACATGTCTTTTTCAATGAAAGATGACAATCTCAATCACAAAGCAGTGAGCTTCTGTTCTAATTAATTTCAAGAGTCATAAAAGCTGTTCTCTGGTTATCAGTATCAGAACAGTAGTTACAGTAGGTATGTGGGTGGTGTGTGGTTCCAGGGAATAGAGACAAGGGGAAATCGATATGGAATGATGATATTAGATAGAATATTAGATAGAAGCCTTTCAGCTTCAAGATGGCTCAGGGGCATAAATGTGCTTGCTGCCAAATCTGATTTCCTGAGTTTGATCCCGGAAGCCCATATGATAATGAAAGGACAGAATGGACTCCACAAGCTGCCTCATTGTAGACAGAGAGCTATGAATGCAGAGAGTAAGAAATTCCTTTCTGTGCCTTTTGCTCTTTGGGAAATGCTTCCCTGACATGTAGGCTTGAAATATCATAATCTTCATGATAACATTCATTGCGTGGGTGATAATTTTTGTTTACTCTAAAGAAACATCATATGAAAAAAATCATGAATGTCTCAAACACTATGCAAATGTTTATTGGGTGAACTATCAATACTTAAATATAGAAAAAGGAGGGGGGGGAAGTGTTGGGGATGAAGAATTAGATTTGAAAACATTACTATCCACTCTTCTGAGCAAGAAAAACAGTTGGTGAGAGTCCATGATCTTAGAACAGCTCCTCTTACTACCCTCATACTATGAGGTTCGTTTTGCTCATCAGCTGTAAGCTGAAGGTAATTAGTGGCTCACCAATACATTTCTAATGTAAGGAACCTGCTCTGGGCTGTAGAAGTAAGCACAAACAAGTCAGAGGAAAACTATAAAAACCGTGGTACATTGGAGCCACTGAAAGGATCTGAGAAGGTAATTAAATGCGTGGGAAGAGCCTTCTTCCTTCTACATCCCCAGCTTTTCCTTGAGCTGAACTAAGCTACTCTGTGGCTCTTCTGAAACCAGAATCATTTTGTTTCTTGCTGATTTTAAAGCTTTGTTACTACCCAGCCCAGTTCTATTCTTTTTATTTAAATTTCTAAACTGGGATGTACATGAACTTAACTTTAAGTTCACTTTAACTTCTTATGTGAATGCACCCTGGTATTCTCCCCCTTGGATTCCGTGTTACATGTTGGCTAAGTTAACAGTGCTATGTTGAAGTTATATTTTAGATCTGTAGGGATGGGTTGGCATCGTCTCCTGCCTCTCTGTTAATTTTTCTAGGCTTTGGTTTTCTTATTCATAAATCATGAACAATGATAGAAATTGCTTTTAGTTTAGAACAATAGCTATAAAAATGTTAGCACATGGTTAGAATATTATGAGGCTGTATTTGAATTTCAATCTCCTGCTTCACACCAGGATATAAAGGTATTTATGTCATTTGTTGGTTTGGGGGTTTAAACATTTTTAAATTTTAAAAAGCTTGTAATATGGCTCAGTGTACAACGTTTGCCTAGAATTGTACAAGGCCCTCAGTTAAATCTCTAACGCTGCCCAAAACTTAATAATAAAAAGAAAATGTACGAGCACAGTTGTAGTAACTCAGCATATATATTCCTAAATGATAGTAACTATTATTGATAATATTTCTTTGTGACCAGGTGTTTCTCATAATACCATTCACTTTTATATAAATCTCAATTGTACTGGAGGTAATCAAAAATGCATAATGAATAAAGAAACAAAGTTGGAATGGCAGAATGTGTAAGGTCCTGAATTCACTCTAGCACTGTGAGTGAAAAAGTTCTGGGAATGAAGAAAATAAAAAAATAAATAAATAAAAAATAAAAAAAAAAAGGAGGCAGAAAGGGGAGAAAGAAAGAAAGAAAGAAAGAAAGAAAGAAAGAAAGAAAGAAAGAAAGAAAGAAAGAAAGAAAGAAAGAAAGAAAGNAAGAAAGAAAGAAAGAAAGAAAGAAAGAAAGAAAGAAAGAAAGAAAGAAAGAAAGAAAGAAAGAAAGAAAGAAAGAAAGAAAGAAAGAAAGGGAATGGGATAGGAAGAGAGAAAGGGATCTCAGAAACAGTGAGTGAAGAGCACCAGTCATGGCAGGTTCACAATGTTCACAATGTCCCAGCCTAGCTAGGTCATACTGTTTACCGTGGGTAAAGTTGATGGACCTTTTAAATGACATTTCACTTCAGTCTTCTGCCTTTTGAAATTACTTCAGAAAGAAAATGTGTGCCTTCCCCAGCTCACAGCTTGTTGCCTTGGGGCTTTTTCTTTAATGCAACTGCCTTCTTTCCAATCATCTGCCTTGGCCATGTAGCATAGCAAGTGGTTTGCTTCCACTGAAAGCTTCTTTGAACACTGCACAAACGTTGTATGCTTTCTATAGAGCAGAAAGATGGATCCAACAGATGTCATGAAAGAGAAACCAAAGATTGCTCAAAGATTTCTACTAGCTGGATTTTTAAAGCCCTAATAATACATTTGTGTTGACTCTAACATCTTGAGGTACTAGATGGTATATGTCAAGCTATTTCTTTTATCTTTTGCTTTATTGCTTAGCACAGCAGGAGCACCATTCTTACTGACATTTTTATATAATTAACAAATCACCTACATTTTTATTTAACTCATAATGTTTTTTTTATAATTGGGTTTGTCATCTAACATGTGTTTGGTACTGTTTATCTTGGCAAAAGAAGAAATGCTTTTTTATGAAAATTTATTAGAGTAGGGTAATGTGAAGTTTCTTGCATTTTACCAACCAGTCTAGGTCAAGAATGCTAGACTGTGAGAAGTCAGCTGTGATATAAAGCCAACCTTTGTGCATACTTGCTAGTCAGGCCAACACCATACAGGGTCAGGAAGGGTGAGGCCAACCTTGCAGCTTTTCTGGTGATATTCGTTACTTTCTAGCCTGCATTTCTTACTCAGTTCCTGGTTCTGTAAATGGGCTCCTAAGTGAATGCTAACTTATAGTCTAGAGGGTGATAAATAGTATATTCCAGATAGATTTCTGGCAGAATTGTTGCAGGGGGGATTCTAACCTACTAAGTGTTAGTAAAGAAACAACTTGTGTCTGTACAAAGACCATCAACCTCAGGCATACACCAGTGCAATTGTAGACATGGTAGATAGTTTCCAAGATCAAATAGAATATCTTATTCACCATTCCAGTTGTCTACATTTCATTAGAGTTCTCTTAAGGAAGATAAGGAGTAAGATACTTATTAACAGATTATGAGGAGTAAGGAGTCCATGCTGTCCTTTAGCAAGTGCTTCTTGAACAATTTATTTGCACAGAATACGTTTCCAATTACTGATTCTCAAATTACTAAACAGTTGGTATATATTAGCATGTATGGAGTAATCACAGAAATCGTCTGGCTTGTAGTATGTTCTCAAGAAGCAATCAAACATCAGCTTGCATGGGGAATTCCATCACTATCATCATTATGACCACTCAAGTATTTTCTGTGTGTAGATTATGAGCTCTTAGTTCTGTATTTATGTCTTTTTCTCCATGCCCTCCACATTGTAGTCAAAATTTTGTGACATCTCACTTTAATTGAAAGTATTTATACAAATAGTATCTAATGGCAAACTAGGAGAAAATGAAGATGTCCATCTCCGTTATTCTACATACAGAAATTTCCTTCCGATAATGCAGACCAATGTGATCAGATAGAACCCTCCAGATAATTACTACATGATTACTAGGTCACTAGTCTTCTCTAAGTTGTAAAATGTCAAGCAAAATAGGACTGGGGGTGAGGCTACTAAGGTGCACCTGTTCAAACTGCCTCCAGTTCACAGCTGATCTCTGTCTTGTCCGTTTAGAGCCTGTGTCTTGAAGCAGTTGTGAGACAGAGTAACATCCCTATTATTATCCACTATTACCATGATGTCATCCCACAATTTCTTGAAGTTTACTTCTGTACCCTAAAGTTCTAGGTGTACCACATGCTCCTTAGCTCCAAATACATTACTTCTGACATACAACAGAAAGGTTAATACAGTCTTGGCACTTTCTTTCCCCACAGGTATATACCTAATACAAGAAGTCCTCTACCCTCTGCAGATAATTGTCAGAACAATTACATTAGTATCTGATTTGTCATCACTAGAACACCACACTCACTTCTGTGAAAAGCACCGATCATTTGTTGTTTACAAATGTTAGAATACCAAATATGAGCTAACTTATTCTTTATCAATGTCTCACTTTTTGCCCTAGAAATGGTGCTGTAAGTTTTCTATTATCTCTGAGATAAAAATATACCATCCTGTACCATTTTCCTCTCAGGAAATGTGTTATGTTCATGACACTAGTGACTATTTACTCTTCAAATGGCATCTTTAAATGGTACTTTCTGCCCCAAATCATTCATCAGAAGCAATTCAGTGACTCTACTGTGCATTTCAAATGTACAAGTGTAAAGTTAGTTTTATTACTACAAGAGTATGGTGATGGTGGTAGATTTTTACATTTCCCAATTATTTTCAGTGAACTGCTTTGGAAAAGAACTCGTTTGGCAACACATTGACTTTTCCTTTCAACAACTCCCCAAAGGCAGGTATGTAGAGTTGTTGAACCAGTGTTCTCAATGCAATTTTTAAAACTAATCTGATATTTCAACTCTGAGAGAAATTTTAGCCATGATGATATTTAAATTATATCATCCATCCTTCATGCTGCCTGAATATGTCTGAACCTGTTAACTTTACTAGTAATATATAAGACCTATTTGAAATTGGATCGGTTATTGGTAAGTTTGGACAGAAGACATCAACCAAGCTCTAGAGAACAAGTTATAAAAGAGATGATAAGCTGAAGCAGCATTACCATTTGGCTCAGTCTATTTCTAAACCCTCAGTAGATAATATGAGTTTGCAAGTGTGCCTATTTTTATTTAATCTTTTTATATGTGCTTAATACAGTCATTTTTGATGATGCAGCACAATGCTAAAAGGCTTTTATTGAAATATGTTTCTCAGAGATGGAGAATCTTTTTTAGATTCCTGAGGGCTGTGAACATTCACAATAACCCTTAAGGCAATCTTTCATGAATGACTGTACCTGGAACATAATGGCCCTGCCGGTCAAACAGTGTGAAATAAGAATTGTCTGATCAACAGCCAAGATGACATACTAGCCCACACAGTGAAATATCTCATTAAAGGCTCTTTATTAATACCATTGATATAATCGTTAGACATCTTTGCTAAAGCAATCTAGGGAATAAGCTTTTTTGAAAGAGTGGGTGAAAAATCATCAACAATGTAAAAGTGTACTCTGCAAGTACATAATATGTTCTGTTCTAATTCCCACTACCTATATAAGCTGTAGGCTCACAGCAGGTGAACTATAAATTCTGAACAGAATGGGACTGATTTGACTGAAACACGGAATTAACTCATTTAGAATATGAGTTAAATGCACATAACAGAGCAGTGTTTGCCACCACCACCCAGCCCTAGCCACAGGTAGAAGATGACTAATGATCCCAAATCATACCACTATCAAAAACTCTTGTGGAGCTGCATATTCACCTGAAGGCTCTAAATTAAATAAATCTTTGCAGTTTGCTTAAATATATTTATAATTAATATAAAAGGTTTTTAAACTAAAGTACACTGATTTTCTATTAAAATTTTTATTGTGAGATAACATGAAATTTTTAAGAAAATACCATGGTAAATCCTGTATCTCCTTGACAGTTTTTCCACAACAGCAACGTATTTCATGTGTAAACTAGTACAACCATTGTAAAAAAAAAAAAAAAAAAAGAAAAAAAAGAAAAAGAAAAAAAAACTTTAAAATTTTCCCTCAACCATAACATGTTTGACATATAAACTTACACATTAATTATGGAAATCAGCATGGAGGTTTCTAAAAAGCTTACAAAGAAAGCCACTATATGATTCACATATACCACTTCTGACTGGTATACTCAAAGGACTCTGTGTCCTACCATAGAGATAGCTACAAACCCATTTTCATTGCTGCTCCCTTCACAATAGCAAGAAAATGGAATCAACCTTGATGGCCATCAAAAACAGAAAAATGAACAGAACGAAGTGTGCGGTGTACACAGTGAAGTGTTTACTCAGCTATAAAGACAAATGAAATTTTCATATTAGTGGATCGGAAAAACATTCTATTAAATGTTACACAGGCTCAGAAAGATAAATGTTGCATGATAATCCTACAATATGGGTCATTATTTGAATGCTTAGATATAGTAAATAAGGAGTGTGAGAGTAAATATAAGCCAAACTCAATAGGAGATACCAAAAGGTGTCAGGAAATGTAGAGAGACTTTGGAGATGGCATGGAAACTCACTGACTAGTGACTACTTCGGACAAAGAGTAATGGGCCATTACAGTGGGTGCTTGGGTCAGGGGCCGGGGAGAGGCAAATGCAGAAACATGGAGATGGAAGACTCAGATCATGATGTTTCCAAGGGGGTCAGGGGCTTTAATATGAACTAGGTCAGAGGCCACTAGTGTGATACCTTGTCCAAGAACAAGTGTGATCAAGCTAAAGCTGAAAAACTTTGCTTGATAGGAAATCAGCATCACTGAGCTGAAATCTGCACTTCACTGGAACAGTAGGAGAGTATTTCTTCACAGTCAGCACCCAGAAACTGATTCAAGGGGACCAGGATGCATCACAAGCTAGAAGCAGAACTTGGCGATGTTCTAAGAATATCTCATGGAGTGCTGGTTTTGAAAGCATAGAAACTGCAATGTTGAGATGGTGGTAGAAAACAGCTGAGGCATGGCGCCTTGTGGCAGGGTCAGAATCCCTGAGACAGGCCAGTGGTGAAGGTGAAGTCTTAGTGACAACTGAGATCCCAGGATTTTGAAGATGACAGGACCATTGAAATTCCCACCAAAGAAAGAGGAGGTGTGGAATGCAGGTGGGCTAGAAGGGATGTTGTGCTGTTCTGCTGAAGGCAAAGCTTGGGAGGTGGGGATACCCAAGCTCTTTAGACTCCTGAAAATTACATTAAGAGTGGGTCTCAGAGATTGGACATTGATTTACACTTATGGATTTGAGTTTCATGTGGTCTGATTGTTTTTACACCCTAGTTTTCCCTTTTGGAACAAGAGTGCTTATGTGTGTTGCTTTTATTATTATAAGAGCCCACAGTTAAGAGATTTTGATCTTTCACAGAGTTTTGGATTTTTGAAGTGTTGGAATTTTGAAGACTCTGTGAGCTTTAGGGAGGTAGATTAAATTTTCTATTATGAAATTAACGTGAGACTTGGTGACATGATGTGAAAGCCTTACAGTGATTTTTGTTTTGTTTTGTTTTTACGATGCAAAAAGCAAGAGGAATTTATTGTTCTAATACTCTAGGGTCGTCCCAGACCCAAAGGAGAGGTAGCAACCCCCAGCACCCATTTGTCGAGTTTTTATGTGGTTTCCAGGGGCAGAATAGAGCATCAGCAACTAGGAACAATATGATTGGCAGAACAGTGCACCCTTTAAACTGATTGGTCTTTATAAACTGATGAGGTGGCAAGGACTTCCCTTGTCTGAAGGTGGGCAAAGGTCTGTCCTGCAGAATGTGTCCCCACCCACAGGTCGGTTCCACCCTGTTGTCTTAGAAATGTTAATTAACCTCTCTCTTCCGGAGGGGCAAGTGTTTCATGGCCTTCCCAAAGTTCCTAAGCTGACCTTTTCATCCCCCCCCCCCCTTTTCTCTGTGCATGCTTCATCCCTGAAGCTATTGTGGACAGTTATGCAGCTCATATCCCTGGTCCTCTGCACTTAGCTCTTGATATCTTTGTCTCTGAACCATCAGCTGTACCACCACCTATGCGTGCTTTAATAAAAGCAACTAAGTGATTTAGAATGTAAGAGTCAAAGGTCAGAAGCAGGAACAAAATGATCAGGGGTTCTAACAATGCAGAAATCAAGGTAGTAAACCAGGGGGAGCTGTTAAACCAAGATTCAAACCAGCCCTGTCTTTGTTCTCTCTTCCGCCTGGCTAACCCTTCTCTCACCTTGGCCATTGAACTATCCCCGGAATGGTCTCCAGTATGTGCTTCCCGATGTTTCACACCCCCATGTAGCATAGAAGAAATGGTTGGCCCCCTAACACTGATGGGCCTGCTGCTGGCTTCTCCCATCTCAGGGATACACTTCAATTTTGGGTTTATGCACCCTAAGCCCCGACCTCCAAGGCCACGTCTGGGACAGAGTTTAGATTTACAAGTCCCTTGTCCTCCACATTCAGGCAATCCCTGTGCCTCCAGGGCAGCAACACCCCATAAGGCAAGGTCCACCACTTAATTACAGAGATCAAAGACAGGGACCAGCCGCCAGACACAACGTGGGTAGTGGACCATGCCACATCCCCCAGACACAATGTGGGTAGTGGACCACGCCACATCCCCAGTGGCTGGGAGCACCAGCCACCAGACACAATGTGGGTAGTGGACCACGCCACATCCCCAGTGGCTGGGAGCACCAGCCACCAGACACAACGTGGGTAGTGGACCAAGCCACATCACCAGTGGCTGGGAGCACCAGCCACCAGACACAACGTNGTGGGTAGTGGACCAAGCCACATCACCAGTGGCTGGGAGCACCAGCCACCAGACACAACGTGGGTAGTGGACCAAGCCACATCACCAGTGGCTGGCAGCACCAGCCACCAGACACAATGTGGGTAGTGGACCATGCCACATCCCCAGTGGCTAGGAGCACCTGCCAAGTCACCCTGGTAGGGTTGAAGGGCTGCTGAGGATCAAGGCTGGAAGACACACCATAGCTGTCTCGTAGTTTCTCTGGCCTTGCAGTAGGGGCTTGCTTGGGTGTCTGGCTGCTATCTAGTTGGTGTCAGGTGCAGGTGCTGATCTGATGTGAACCCAGGCAGTTACTCTATTCACTTTAACAGAGGTTGGGGTAGTCAGCAACACCAGGAACTGTTCTTTGCTTCTGAGTGTTCAGCACAATGTCTCTTAACATATACCCAATCTCCAACTTGGAACTTGTGTGGAACCTCTGAGGTACCTGCATTATACATGGCACTAAGTTTAGGCTGCAATTCCAGGTGGCTAATTTGGAAAGGTTGAAATCAAGCTATAAGATCCTCGTCAGCCTGGAAAGTCACTATGGGGGGATCAAGAGCCAAGGAAGTGTGTCTCTCCCATGCAAGATCTCAAAAGGGGTCAGGTTAAAACGGTAGGAGGTGTTCAGGGCCAAGGGTAGGGGCACCAACCAGTCCAAGCCAGTCTCCAAGGTCAATTTAGTCAGGGTCTCTTGTAGGGGTTCTGTTTATTTTCTTTACCTGCCCTGAGCTCTGGTGACAGTACGCACAATGGGGCTTCCAATTAGTCCTCAATATCTTTGCCAATCCCTGACTTACCTTAAGAGACAAAAGCAGGACCATTGTCCAATCCAATTACCTTGGTGGCACTCCAAACCTCTGGAAATTTTTCTTCTAATATCTTCTTAGCTACCACAGTAGCTGTTTCCTGCTTGGGGGGGAATGTCTCACTCCATCCAGGGAAAACAAACACTAGAAGGTATTTGTAACCATATTTTCTTGGCTTAACTTCTGTAAAATCGACCTCCCAATAAACTCCAGGCTGTTCTCCCCTAGGTCTTTTGCCCTGTTTACTCTTAACTGCATAAACATTCACTTGCTGGCATAGCTTACGCTGTTCTACTATCTCTCTGGCACAGAACCTGAGGTCTATTATATATACTTTGGATCTCTTAACTGCTTGCCTAGTGAGTCTTTTGCTTGCTTTCTGGAAAGTATAGTTCTCCCTTATTGTGTGCACTATTGGTACACTACCTTCTCTTGTTAATAGTTGGTAGGGTGGCTAACAATCTGGGTCCTTTTTTCTTGTATATATTTTAAGTGAAGCCATCTCTTAGACCAATCCCATTTCCCAATAGGTGTGCCTTGCAGGCCCATAACCAGGATAGACTCCCGCATAGCCACTTGATCTGCCTGGTTATTTCCCCGGGACACTGAGTCTCTTCCCTTCTGATGTCTTGGGCAATGAATAGTACAGTTGCTGACTTCATCAGATCCAAGATTTCCTGCTTGTTTCTTTTCGCTCTGATGTGAGCAGTCCTCTCCCTTGGTATATAGCTTGTGGGCATGGGCTGTGGCAAAGGCATACCTGCTATCCGTGTAGATGTCAATCTTTTTGCCTGCCCCCAGGTAAAAGGCTTTGGTCATAGCTATCAGCTCTGCCTTTTAGACTGCCATTCCCGGAGGATGTGGTTCTGCCCAGACCACCTGGTGCCCATCCACAATGGTGGCTCCTGCCTTTCATTGTCCCTCCACCAGGTAGCTGCTGCCATCAGTGAACCAGGTCGCCTGAGCAGCAGGGAGCAGCAGATTGACAGACAGGTTCTTTTGCCATCCCTGGTCCACAGCTAGAATCTGCTGGCAATCATGAGCTAGTGGGTCAAGGTCGGGATCAGGTAATGGAGTAGAGGAGTGGAAGGGTTGAGGGCCACGGGTGAGATGACAGTCACCTGATCTGAATTTAGCAGAAGAGTCTGATAAAGAGTCATGCAGGCATTGGTCAGCCATTGATCCAGGGGCTGGCAAACAATGCTCTCCAAGACATATCACAGTCAGGTTCTGCCCCAGAGTCAATTTATCAGCAACTAGAACCTCCACCACCATCATCCATAGGCAAGCAGGCCACCCAGCAGTGACAGGGTCTAATTTCTTTGACAGATAGGCAACTGGGTGCTTCCAGGGGCCCAGCCACTGAGTGAGCACCCCCTTGGCTATGCCCCTGTTCTCAGCCACATAAAGGTGGAATGGTCTACTGGCATCAGGCAGTCCTAGAGCAGGGACCTTGAGCAGAGCCTGTTTAATTATGTCAAAAGCCTATTGCCCTTCTTCCTCCATTTTTAGTCAGGGGGTAGAAGGGATGGGGAAGCCAATTCAACAAACCTTGGGATCCAGAACCCAGCACAACCCAGCCATACCTAGAAATTCCTGTGCCTGCTTGGAACTTTTTCTCTGGCAGATTTAGGTCTTCTTGGCCGAGGCTATGTATCTCAATCCTCCCATCTCCTCCAAGAGGCATTTAGTCCCATCTAGACAGTCCTCCTTAGTCTTGGACTCCAGGTTTCTTCACAGGTAGGATGGGAGTATTCCAAGAAGATTGGCACTTCCATAGGATCCCTTGTTCCAGGAGCCTGATAATGTGGGGCCTGATTCTGTCCCAGGCCTCCCTCAACATCGGATATTGGTGCACAGACAATGGAGAGGCTTGGGCTCTGAGCTCCATATGGATGAGGGACTGGTTGGTGACCCTTCCCATCCCTGCCATCTCAGCCCAGGCCCAAGAAAAGGCCTCAAGCCACCAGTCTAGGTCCTGGGGTGCCCTGTCCAAGATCTCAAACAACTTGTATTCATCCTCTAGCCTGAGAGTCAGGACTCTCTGTAGATTCCTTCCCTGATGCTTTTCTTTCTTTCTCTGCTCCTTCTCCTCCTCTGTCTCCCTATTACAGTAGACTTTCTCAGCAACCTGAACTAAATCCCTCAACAACTTATCCTGTCTTTCTAGCCTCTGACACTTTTTCCTGATATCTCTTCTAGCCTGGTCTATAAAAGCCATTGTCACGGTAGTTTTATGGTCTTTGCTGCTGGGGTCATAGGGTGTTTATTGGTGCTCTAAAAAGACTGTGGGTGACTGTCTGGTCTCTGCTTAACCTCACATACCTTGGTCAAATTTGTGGGTTGTCATGCAGCCCCCTTGAGACCTGCCAGTGGAGTCTGGTGGTGGACCTTTAGGTGCCCCTTACCTTTTGCCATATTAAAATCCCAGTCACATCTAGTCAGGTCTAGTCCACAACAGCCTGGTCAATCGATGGTGCCCTCGCACCCCCACCCCATCCCCACCCCCACCCCTCACCCCCATGTCCCAAGGTGGTATTCTTTCTGACTTCTGGCTTCCTGCATTATAAATAAAACTGTCTCAAAGAGATTAAACTGCCCTTAGTGGGAAAGCCACTGTGATATCAGGGGAGGTGGCTCTCGACTTTGTGTCCCCATGGCGGGATGGGGAAGATAGGGGTCTCCTCCTGCTTCTCCCTCTGGTAAAGGGGGGGTGCAATGGCCCCAGTTCCGTATGGACCAAGGATCCCAGAACCAGTACTGGCACTAGTGAGGCCATGAGGGCAAGGCTAGGGAGATTTGGAGGAGGAGGGTCTTGGAGCAACAGGTCCGCTAGCGAAGGGTCTCGGAGGATTGATTTCTTATCAGGTCTGGATCTCTCCTTCCATGCTTCCTTCTTCCTGACAGCCAGAACCTATGAGGTGGGTCTTGGGAAAGAAAGGCTTTTATTCATGAGGGGGGTGTCCTCCACTAGATTTTTCCAGGTAACTTGGCCTGGGTACCCAGGGGATCCTGGCCCATGAGGGCAAGGGTAGAGAGATTTGGAGGAGGAGGGTCTTGGAGCAACAGGTCTGCTGGTGAAGGGTCTTGGAGGATTGACTTCTCATGTCTAGATCTCTCCTCTCCTGCTTTGGTCACCTGCAATTCAAAGATCCCTACAGTTAGCTACCCTACTCTGAAAGTGGGCCATTCAGAGGAACAACTAACTTGATTTTCAGTCTGTCCAATTCCAAAACGTCCATCTGTCAGTCTACGTCCAAGAACATAGAAAGAGATATCAACAGAGAAAAATAACCACACAGATAGCTCAACCCTGCTATACAGGCAGGCGTCCAGGTCCAAGAACACAGAAAAAGACAATCAATACGCAGTTTGCCCCTTCCATGGGCCCAGTTATAAACACCAGGTGCTCCTGCCTATATGGCAGGAGCCAGGTAAACCAGGTTATAGCAAGACTCGGCTCCTGCCAATATTGTCTTGCCTTTTCCAGAAGGAGCAGAGCCCTCCCGGCTCACTCCAGGGGAGAGCCTAAGCATCCTTCAGTCTCCTTGCCATCTCTACATTAGGCCACATCTGCCCATCACAGTTGACCGCACCAGACACCATAGGCTCTCCGAGACTCCCAATGCTTGCAAGCAGAAGTTCAAACAGAGTTACAGACTCAGACTTTGACAAACAGAAAGACAAACAGGAACTGTGGTAAAAAAAAAAAAAAAAAAAAAAGCTTGAGACCTCTGATTCACTGCTCTAGTGTGTTCCCACAAGGAGTTACTTCCCATCCAACGCACCAAATATAAGACTCTGGGGAGCCTTAGCTTACCGGAGACCCCCTGAGTGAACCATGTGGATCCCGGATCTATGCAAAAAGGCAAGAGGAATTTATTGTTCTAGTGCACTGGGGTCATCCCAGACCCAAAGGAAAGGCTGCAACCTACAGTGATGTTTTGAAAGTCAATGTGACAAGGTATGCATGTTGCTGGTTAGTTTTAATCAGCAACTTGACACAACTTAATATCATTCTTAAAAGAAAATCTTTTTTAAATAGATATTTATAATGGAAGTAGAATTATAATATATTCCCACCTCCCTTTGGGAAGAAATTCTTAACTTCTAAATTACCTTAATTTCTAAAATTATCTAGTTCATGCTAGCCTATGAGCATATCTATGGGAGGATTGTCCTGATTGTTGATTGATATTAGAAGATCCAAACAATGTGGGCAGTACCATTCCCTATTTCAAGGCTCCTGAATAATCTAAGAGAGAAGAAAGCTAGAAGTGACCAAATAAACAGAGATACATTTAGTTTCTTTGCTCTTAAATGTGAATGTGATGTGGCTAATTGCTTGAGTTCTATCTTCACTTTTCCTAAGTTGATTTTTATCAAAGTACTAATCATAACAACAAAAATTTAAGTGGATGTGGTCAGGGGAGTGGTGATAGGAGAAAAAGACAGGATAATCAACGAAAACCAATTTTGTTTGAAAATTGCCATAATGAAACCTAATACTGTGTGTTATAAAAAGGGAGGAAGGGCTGTCTTTAGATATTATTCCTATTGATAGCCTATAGGTACAGAGATGCTAACAATGAAATGACACTGTGTGTTACCTTTAATGGTCATATCTACTTCCCTCTAACCACCAATGCTTTGCCTCCAGCAACCAATGGTCTGTCCTAGATCTGTGGACTTTTATAGGGTAACAAGTAGTGACTACTGTCTGAGTAAGGTGATGCATGGCAAAACTCTCCACTCAGGTGACAGAAGGGCTGGAGTTCGAGGCCAGCCTACTCCATATTCAAAGAATATGTGTCTTAGGTTTGGAGCAGAAACTGAAGGAAAAGTCATCCAATGACTGTCCCACCTGGGATCCATCCCATATACTGTCACCAAACCCAGAGAGTATTATGGATACCAACAAGTGCTTGCTGACAGGAGCCTGATATAGCTGTCTCCTGAGAGGCTCTGCCATTGACTGACAAATACAGAGGTGGATGCCCACAGCCATCCATTGGATTGAGCACCGGGTCCTCAATGAAGGAGCTAGAGAAAGGACCCAAGGAGCTGAAGGGGTTTGCAGCCCCATAGGAAGAACTACAATATGAACTAGCCAGTACCCCAGTATCCCCCAGAGCTCCCAAGGACTAAACCACCAACCAAAGAGTACACTTGGAGGGACTCGAGGCTCCAGCCACATATGTAGCAGAGGATGGCCTTGTAGGACATCAATGAGAAGAGAGGCCCTTGGTCTTGTGAAGAGTCTATGCCCCAGAGAAGGGGAATGCCAGGACAGGGAAGCAGAAGTGGGTGGAATAGTGAGCAAGGGGAGGGGGAATAGGATAGGAGGTTTTTGGAGGGGAAATGAGGAAAGGGGATAAAATTTGAAATGTAAATGAAGAAAATATCTAATAAAAAAGAATTATGTGTCTTAAGCAAACAGACAATATATGTTATATAAGTGGAACTAAATAATACACAGTTTCAGAAGCTTAAGAGATGGCTTACTGATAAAGAGTGCTTACTGCTCTATTGTAGGACCAGAGTTCAGTTTCTAGCACCCATGGAGGGTGACTCAGAACCACCTACCACCCTAGTTCCAGGGAATCTGACATCTTCTGGCCTCAGCAGGCATGGCAACTGCCTTTACATGCATGACACTTAAACATATATTTAAAAAATTATTAATTAATCTAAATAATATAACATTTTGGAATTGGCATTTTAATATATATATATATATATATATATATATATATATATATATATATTAAATATATGTCAAATCACATGGAACTGAAGTTACAGACAGTTATGAGCTGCCATGAGGGTACTGGGAATTGAACCTGGGTTCTCTGGAAGAGCAGCCAGCTCTCTCAACCACTAAACCACTAATCTAGGACAAAAAAAGTAAAATTCCAGCTCCCTTTGTCATGACAAATACAGCTGAATCCACCTCATCTATTAGCTTGAAGTTTCTTTATGTTTGTTGAAGGTCTTAGTTTAAGCACTGTCAACCTTTCTGAGCATAGTAAACTGGGACTATACATCCTGGACAGGTGAAAAGTGAGGAGAAAAGAATGAGCTAATGTTAGAAAAGAGAACCATTTAAAAGGATGACCACAGCTGTCGCCCCAATTGACCCAGAGTGTAATTTTCATGGATCCATATATTCTCTAGACCATGAATTGGCTTTTTTCCAAAAGCAAAAGTCTGTGGAAAGTCACTAAAGTTGTTGCATAAACCAAGAATTACTTCTATACATGGGATTTTATGGAGCAGATGGATACACTGTTTAATTCTCCATACACTGAAGAACATCAGATTGTGCCTTGCTTTCAACTATTGAGGAGAAATGAGCTGTAAACAGTAGAGCATGGTTTCAGTGTCTACGTGTCTGTTCCTTTCTAAGGTAAATGTTCCAGACAGTAACTGCATCTGTGTTTTTTAAGAAACTATGTTTCCAGATTGGAGCCATGTAAATGTTTCCCTTTCCTGCTTCTAATGTTTTGTCTTTGGTTTTCGAACCTTTGACTGTATCTTATGTGAGTTTGTTTCGAATGATGCTGTCTAGAGTTTACTCCACTTATTGAGTTTGGAGGTTTGTGGGGGTTTTAAAAATTAAATGTAGAAAGTTAGCACTCTTTATTCCGTGTGTGTGTGTGTGTGTGTGTGTGTGTGTGTGTGTGTGTGTGTAGCACTGTCATCATTACATTTGTAAAGGTATGAATGTTAGTCACTTGGTTACTTGATGCTCTGTTTACAGTGTTCATCACCTTCTCTGTTGCCTAAAATGTGATTGCTGTCTCCTGTCATCAAGCCTAAATATTTTTCTCCCTTGGGACAATTTTTTCTTTTTCTAAGGCTGTTTTTTCACTCTAGTAACAGCATTATTTTTCACTTCTAAGTTTTCAGTTTTTCTACATTGGCTCACCCTCAGAATTTCTAATTATTATCCAAGACCTTCCTAGATTTTTTTCTTTTCCCTTTTGTTTCATCTCATTTGTTTATAAGTGATTATTGAAGCATTTCATGGTTGTTAATTTAAAATACTTGTCAGATAATCACTTCCATTGATTCTCATTTTATTCATACTGAGATTCTTCTTGGATTGATGAGTGTTTTTTTAATTGAAATTTAGTTGAATCGTGGACATTTAGGGTATCATGTTGTGGGACTCTGGGTTTTGATTAATGCTTTTGTTTGTGTTAATTCATCCGATAAAATTTTGACGGGGGAAGGAGAATTCCAGGTTATTTCTTTCAAGTCGGGCTAGAAGTCCAGGATCCTCATTTAGACTCCATAAAGATTCAAAATAGGAAGGGCTTGTCCTTAAGACTGAGATGCAGTGAACTGTCCTCTAACCAGTCGCCCCTCGCTGATAGCACCACAGCTGCCATAGGTCAGAGGACACTTGGCTGCCCTACATGCCCCTTACAAACACTACAGGGTAAAGATAGTCCTCATTACTGCTGAGCACTGATCCATAGTCCCGACTCCACGCTGTCTCCTCTGTATCACTCCAACAAGGAGGCCTAGGGTGCTGTGTAACTGTAGAGTGATGCTAGGAGTTTAGATTTACTAACCCTCACATGAAGAAATGGGTGGGTCTTCCTAATTCCTAGAATAAAGATCTACAGTACTTGTTTGGCTTTTTAGACCCCATAGCCTGCCCATGAAAGAAGTCTTTGCTCGCTGCTCTTTGCTGTGGTAGCTGAGGAATGAGAATACAGTTGTTTTCTGCTTGTTTTTCCGGTAGCATTAGCTGAAGGAGAGGTGATTGTTTATTAAACTGTTTCCTGCGACCCTGCCTCCTTTCTAGCCCTTTGGCTAAAAAGAGCTGGCTTCTCCAAAGGCTTAGGACACAATGCTAGACTCTGAGCTGCTCAAGTCTGGATCTAGTATATACGAGACCAAAATAACACAGGAAAGATAAGAAATGAGAAGGGAAATAAGGGAGGGAGGAAGTGAAATAGGAAGAAAGGGGCAGAGAGGAAGAATTACTTTGTATCTCTCTCTTTGGAGAATAAGGTCCCTTATTAGTATTGACTTTTTCTACCTCTTAGGCTCTTATATTGGCTACACATTTGATGCTCAGTTTTTTGACTTGTGCTTAGAAGGGCTGAGAAAAAGAATTGTTTCAACAAATCCATCTTTCTATAAACAGATGTTCAAACTATAATATTTTGAACACCAAGGTCATTGCATGGTTATCAAAATTCAGTATTTCTATATACCTGTCAAAGGTTTCCCTTCCCTTATACCTCTCAGCTTCTAAGAGACTGTCTAGTACATCCAACCATAGCTTAGTCTGTGACACAAAAAGGAATGTTGATCTGATTTATTTCTCTAAAGAAAAATATCATTTCCTTCCTGTCAGTAATGTCAGGATGATGGGTAACACTTTGCTGGGTGATTTCAGAGTGAACAAATATTATTGGATCCATGAAGATGGCAGGATGAGTGAACTATAAAATTGTTCAGACTTAGGTGCACTTCAATACAAATGTTTGCTTTTCTCCTACATGGGGAGCCATTCCTACCTCTGGTACAATACCATGTGAATCTCTCTCTTTATTATTTGATCTGTATAAAAAGAAACGAAGTAAAAGACATTTCTCTTTTTTTGAGATTCACTTACTCTTGTTTCATGCATATTCATGCATATTCACTTACTCTTGTTTTATGCCTTCATGTGTGTCTGTGTGCCACATACATGTCTAGAATCCTTAGAGGCCAGAAGAGGATTCTAATCTATTGGAACTGTAATTACCTACAGTTTGAGCCACAAGAACATTCAGTGCTCCTAAGTGCTGACCCATCTCACCAACTTCATTTTTATTACAGTAACTCATATTTGTAATAAATAACATGAACTACTATCTCTACTGTGTGCCCAATTGCTCCTCTTCAAATGGTCAGAAAGCCTCTGCACTAGGCTCCCTTCCTCTTCTCTAAACATAAAGCTTATTTCCCAGTTCTATTCTGAATGTTTCTTAGAAAATTTTGCCTCGATGTCCTTTTCCCACTGTCTTCTCTCTCAAAGTACTTATGTATATGTGGGATTTGTCTCAAGCATGCCAGCCTACAACTTGCTGGGAATGGCCTGCCATTTCTTAAGGGAATTGATATACTAATGTATTTTTAAAAAATGAGTAGATTACATTGGATGAAAGGCTGAGTTTGGTAAGGAGAGAAAAATGTACATGATTAGTACTCTCTGTTGGCACAGTGAAAATGAGTTAAGGTACAGTAGAGGCAGCAACACTATTTTTCTTGCAATTACTAACAGATTTCTAAGGAGGGACTGCGGGACTGAGTTCTAAGTATGGTAGCTGTGCAGCTAAGAGGCTGGACATCACTTCAGGAGGGATTTGAATTTTATGCTTTTCCAAGGGCTATCCATTACATGTGTATAACAAGAGCAATTGGATACATACTGGGACCCTGCTGATTGGACCCTAATCTTCCTATACAGTTTGATATCTATTGCTCTAGTATAAAGCTCATAAACATCCATCAGGAAAAAAAAATCTAAGAACATTGCCTGAGCATACATATCACTTTCCTCCTTGAGAATCTCACTCTGGAGAAGCAACATTAATTACTTGTCTTCTGGAAACATACATAATAATGTTGATCCAAGTGTGGCTGCAGGGACTAATGCAAACAACTGTACCACTTGTCACTTATACAATTTTCATCCTTCATCCTGGTCACTTTTCAAATCTACTTGAAATTACAAATTCTACAAGGTGGCAATGGTACTGTATCAAAAGGAGTGGCTGTAACCAAAGGCAATGCTGTCCTTTAAAAGGGAAATAACGGGAATGTCTCCGTGGTTGGCTGTCTTTGTTCTAGAATGATGCTGGTTAAATGTGCTCAACTTTCACTGTGTAAAACTGCTAGTCATAATGTCAGTTGGTAGCAGTGTTAGTCTCCATGGTGGCTTGGGTAGCATTTAAGAGATACGGAGAATTAGAAACACTGAGGATTATTAGAAATAACCTGAAACACTCTACTACTGGTAAATTTTATAACTTGCTATTGGCAAGTTAGAATTAAATTTGGAATACATAGATGTAGGGAAATTGGAAGATATCAAAGTTTTTAAATCTGAAGAATTGGGGTTAAAGCACAATTACATTTGTATTTAGAAGTAATCAATGTAAAAGCGAAACTTCTGCTAATCAACAGACTTTTTAAATAGAATGCAACAGGATTTACTTTTGTAACAAAGGAGTTCCCCTAGTAGTTAGAGAATGCAGCTGAATACAATTATAAGCTCTCTGATAAGCAAGATGTAGGTAGGACCTTAGCTGTTTCGGGGAGAGTACACTTGATAATTGAGAATCTATCAGCGATACTTTAATGAGTTTAAACCCATTGGCCCTGAATCTCAGAAATTATCAATACTTGTTACCTAAATTTTCATTGCAAAGTAATGAAGTGTTAAATAAGAATCAAGAGGAAAGTTTGTGATTGTGGGGGAAAATGTTTTACAAAACAATTTAACAAGTGCTTCCAGCATAAAACAAGAGCTAAACCTTTGATAAGCCAGTAAAACTTAGCAACATATAGTAGGAATGTAATGTGGAGGGGAAAGCAGAGAGTTACAGGCAGTACCTAAGGGATTTACTCAGCTTCGCAGATCATTAACTGGCCAGGGTCAGACCCAAGTCCCAAGTATACTGAACTCATGAGGCAGAGTACTCAGAGAACAGACCCTTCCTGTGGTTCCTGGAACATAAAAGATTTAGAAAGAGATATTATAATCCCATGTTAATGTTCGAATCACTGTGTAATAAATTTTTATTATTATTAGTTTTTAAAAATTGTACTCTTGTTTGTTGTCTGTTGCTGTAATAAATAACCTGATGTTAGGAAGGAAAATTATTTATTTGGCTTACACTCCAAGGTTAGCATCTCATCACTGAGGGAAGTTAGGGCAGGAATTCTAGCAGAAACTGAAGAAAAATCATGTAAGAGTTACTGCTTACTGGCTTGCTTCTAGATTCTCATTCACCTACCTTTCTTGCACATCCCAGCCCCACCTGAATAGGGATAATACCACCCATAGTGGACCCTCCTACATCAATCAGCAGTCAAGAAAATGCCCACAAGGCCAGTCTGATGGAGGCATTTCTACAACTGAGGTTTCCTCTTCTTAAATGAGTCAAGTTGACAGCAAAGTTTAGACACCACAGCAAAATAATAATAATAATAATAAATAATAATAATAATTTTGGATAACCAAGTGGTCCTCCCTAAAAGCATACACTTACAAGAAACACTAGACTACTCAAGTATTTATATAAGGATTCGTTTTATACACACACACATATAATGTACAATAATGCATATACAATAATAACTAAGTATTAAAAGACCAAGAATTTGAAAAAGAGAGGACATGGGAGAGTACGAATGGGGAGGCAGGAGTAATGTAACTATTTGTTTTTCTATTTGTTAACAGATATTTTACATTTTAATTAATGTAGGCTCCCTGTTTATGGTTTATCTTTTTAAAGGGGAAAAACATAACTTCATTGCCTAGGACTTTGTTACACACACAAAGTAAACCAGTTTGGAGGCAGTAAGCATTTAGATCTCTTGGACTTTCCATTTTTCCACATACTTTCAGGTTGTTAATTATCACTCATAAGCCAGTCAAAGTACTTGATGGTGACTGGTCTCTAAATATTTTCTGCTTTTTGTAAATCTTGTGCCCCATATTCTTCCTTTCTTCTGAAAAGTTGCCTGTCCATACTAACTAAGGAATATTAGTTTTTGGTCAATTTCATGTACTGCTTTTGAGATTGATTTTCTGAGCTTTTACCATCAGACCCTCTTCTCCAACTGGGTATTGGGATCACTTTGTACATCTGTACATATGTATAGGGCTCAAGACACTGAGTGACCAATCCTCATTTGTGTCTTCCAAACAAGCCATTAAAGTTCCTTCTGACCCAAGTACAGAGTATGTTTGATGGATTTTCCTATCAGACCTTTGCACATCATGGGGTGTTCACCTTGACAGTTCCACATCTTTTGGGTGGGGGAAGGTAACAAGTACTTCCATACTTTGGAGTCTTTATCATCAGGTACTCATAAAATTACTAGACTGAAGGTGTGGCAAGTTTCTACTATATGTCACAGGACATATAGTAGAAAAGGCCAGAATGGTGAAATTGAGGAGCAATGTCAGGAGACAAAGGCTAAAGTGACAATAAATCAGAACATGTCAAAAGACACAGAAAACCAAGACAAACAAAACAAAATATCTTTAGGGATATTTTGAAAGCAAGCAAACACATCCAACCAAAGCAAAATGTTTTCAAAGCAAAGAAAGAGGTAAATAAATCAGATACCTTAAATAAAATACTTTGAAGACAGATGTACAGGGTATTTGTCAAAGTAGGATTCTTCTTAACCAGCTCACAAAAAAACAAAATGGATCACTGACCAAACCAAGGGAGGTCAGGAGTCCTGGAAAGAGCTCCCTAACGGTGCAGGAAATAACACCAGACGGCCTGGACTCAATGGGTCCACATAGGTACTGATTTCCACTTGGGTGATTCCTTCAGTGAAAATGAATCATTCTGGCTGGACAGATGGCCCAGTGGTTAAGAGCACTGGCTGCTCTTCCGAAGGTCTTAAGTTCAAATCCCAGCAACCACAAGGTGGCTCACAACCATCTGTAATGAGATCTGACACTCTCTTCTGGTGCATCTGAAGACAGCTACAGTGTACTTAGATATAATTAAATAAATCTTTAAGCCAGAGTGAGCAGGGCCGGCCATAGAGAGCAAAGATCCTGAATTCAAATTCCCAGCAACCACATAATGGCTCACAACCATCAGTACAGCTACACAACCATCAGTATAGATAGATAGATAGATAGATAGATAGATAGATAGATAGATAGATAGATAGATAGATAGACAGATAGATAGATATAGATACTGTAGCTAATATATTAAATATATATATATGAAATAAATCTTTAAAAAGAAGAAAGAAAAAACGAAGAAAAAGAAAGGAATGGAAGGAAGGGAAGGAGGGAGGGAGGAGGAAGGAAGAAAGGGAAGGAGGGAGGAAGGAAGGAAGGAAGGAAGGAAGGAAGGAAGGAAGGAAGGAAGGAAGGAAGGAAGGAAGAAAAGAAAATGAATCATTCTCTGGGTCCCACGTTGTGGCACCAAAACTATCAGCACAAAAACTACATCCCTCATCTAAAGGGAATAAGAGATAGTTTATTCTGCAGCCATTCTGAGTGACTCTGACTTGAAAACATAGATTTAGTTTGTCCCCAATTCCATATCCCAGTGTGGAAGAAGTTTCACCAAGCTTTTATGGTTTCATAGAACAGAGAAAGTTATAAATTATGGCAAGTTTAAAATCCATTAGCACTTATACCAGAGAGGCAGGTACATCAAGACAGGGGAGGCTTTTCTATAGGCTCAAGATGCTTTCTAATGGCATCCTTAGGTTTTCCGTTGGTAGAAGATAAGTGCCTGCCTAGCCAATAAATTCCAAAAAGTTATCTGTTGGTCCAAAATGTTAATTCTGACAAGGAGGGTGGCAGTAGGTTTGTTAATTGGGGTCTGTGCTCACTTAGGTGAATGCCTGGCTGAAATGTCACCTGGATCCAGAGAACATACCTTTTACTTTCACATCTGTGCTAATTGCTACATTATTGACTACAGGCAAGTTGAGGCATCAGTTTAGATGGCCATCCATAGGTGGATAGAGAAAATGAAATGCATATGTCATCTGCAGAAAAGTAGGTAGACCTGAAATAATTAAGTTTTTAGAAAGCCACTGAGAAAGATAAGAACTGAATATTTTCTGTCACATGCAAAATCCAGATTTAAGTATATATTTACATAGGCATGCATAAATACACATAGGACATGAGAGTAGAAAGTGTGAAGTTAGAGGATAAGGGAAAAATTTATGAAGTGGAAAGGAAAATATGGGAAAGAAAGATGGAACATTTTCTCTTATTTGCATAAAAAATCTAAAATTACATATTACATATGTAATTATAGAAATATATATATATATATATATATATATATATATATATATATGACATGAAATCAGAAGGGAAAGCATTTGAAGGGAGAAAGAAACAAGCAAAATGAAGAGTAATAATGGTGGGCATTGGGAATATATAAAAGAATGGGGTATGAGGATTAATTTATATGAAAAATCTCATAATGAAACTCACTGTTTTGTATAATAACAAAACATAGAATTCAACAAACATGTATTGCTTCTGCTATAAGACACTTATCAGTAAATTACATCATTACCTCCTATCAGAGCTAAGAATTTAATTAAATATTCCTGTTATGAAAATATACAAAGCCATTCAATCTTGAGGCTTACATGATAATGACTTTGCCAGAATTCTTTGTAAGTTCACATTTCAATGAACAAGGAATTTTTCTGTGGGACATTTCAGAAATTTGTTAGGGCAGGTGCAAACCCAAATTCAGGGTGTTCTGACAATCAGTCTTTCTCTCAAGTGACCAATTTCATCTGCATCTCTGTCACCATAACTATGCTCAGAACACCCTGGTTCCTGCTACATGTTTTAATAAGATTTTCTCCGGCTTTCAAGGAGGCTGTGCAACACACAATGGAAACTCCTTGGACTCTGCTGATAGTTGAGAGGAATTCAGTTTTAGAAACCTAAGCCCTGACTTCAAGGAAAGTCTAATATAAATGTAAGTGATGGCGCTTTTGGTGTTGTCACTTGCCAGCACTCAGGAGGGAGAGGCAGGTGGATCTTTGAGATCAAGACTAACCTGTTCTACAGAGCCCAGGGCTACTCTATCTTAAAAAAATAATTAAGTCCGTTCATGAATGGCTATATTTCTTTTCCAATCTTTGCACCTGAAATAATTATTTTATATTTACCTAGCAGTTAGCGAATCTTACACATAAACACCAGAGGAAAGATAAAGCAATATATTTATCTCCTAGGCAGATGGATGCCACTGCAGTCAAACACCCACGAAAGAGTCAAGATTCAGTGAAGCCCTAACCACTTGTCTTTGAAATACTGCTCCCCCCAGGGAAGTCGGATTCTCTTGCCTTTGTGTCTTTTCTAAAGCTTATCTATTTTGTTTCAGCTGGTGGGCTTCATCTACGCCTGTTATGTTGTGAGATGCATAACTGAAGAAGAGGACAGCTGTAAGTATTAAAGCTCTGCTCTGTGTCTTTCAAGTTCAAAGCTTCCTCAGTGCTTCCTTCCCAGCTCTTCTATCTCAGAAACAACACACCTCCAGACCCCAGCAGAACAGGAAACAAGTCCTTAGTGCCCCTCAGGATATGCTAGTCTTCACAAAAGAATCAGCATATTGAAGAAACAAAGGAACATTCATTGTGAAAACATGCGTTTCCCCTTTCATTGACACTTATTTCAAAAAAATCTGTTCTTAGAACAATTCTAGTAGAGAATAAAATAGGAAATTAAAGACAGAAGTGAATTCTAAACGCAGCTAATGTGAATATTTTTCTTTGTCACAGTTCAGTTATTGTGTACAGTGTCAGTTTCATCGAGGACTACAAGTCTTGACAATCAATAATTGTTGATAGTCCTTAAAACTATACCAACAATTGAATATCTAGTGGAAATCAATTGATATAACAACAATAGGTAGGACATGACCTGAGATGGCATGACATAAGATGGTATGACATGATGATATGACATGTTAAGATATGATATGATATGGCATGATCCAGTATGATATGGCATGATCTGATATGGCATGGTATGATGTGGTATGTTTAAAAATAGCATGGTATGATATGACCCATGCTGAAACGTTTTGAGTAGTGGGGCAGGGTGTGGTTGGATACTATGATAAGGGAAAAGAAGGGATCAGATGGATTCCTAGATGTCTGTTATTAGTAAATTAGTGCATAGCAATGCTTCTTAAGGAAAGTAGGGTAGGGAGACAATAATCACCTGAGTGTGGACAGCTTGGTTGAAATATAAGAGAAGATATGCAGTAAGTGATTATCACATACACAAAAGCCTTAACAGAGATTGGGGCAGATAAAAGATAGGTAAAGTTTTATATATATGGACCTAACAGGCTATGTAATCAACCTCCATGCAAAATAACACTTTTACAAAATGCTCATGCTCATTTAACAAGGCTAAAGACAAGAAAATTTAACACTGAAGCACCAGAATGCTTATTTATACACTGACATCCCGGGAAGTGGTCTAATAAAAAAAAAAAAAAAAAAAAAAAAGGGGGTTAAATTTTTTTTTTTTTTTTTGGTTTTTCAAGACAGGGTTTCTCTGTGTAGCCCTGGCTGTCCTGGAACTCACTCTGTAGACTAGGCTGGCCTCGAAAACTCAGAAATCCTCCTGCCTCTGCCTCCCAAGTGCTGGAATTAAAGGCATGCGCCACCACGACTGGCTTCGAGTTTTGTTTGTATGGTACTAGGCAGAGTTTCTCTATACTCACAGTTCCCCCGGGAGAGCACAGCATTGCCCTGAACTGTCCCATAGGAGAAATAAAAAAGGGTAGTCTTGAGACACAAAGTAACAATGTTGAACCACAGTGAGCAACTGCTGAGGCATCATAAGCAGATGTAGGATTGACTGATTTCTCTAAAAGGTAGTGTGCCTATGAGCTAAGGAGATAGCTCAGTGGTTAAGGTAAGTGTGCCTATGAGCTAAGGAGACAGTTCAGTGGTTAAGGTAAGTGTGCCTATGAGCTGAGGAGACAGCTCAGTGGTTAAGGTAAGTGTGCCTATGAGCTAAGGAGACAGCTCAGTGGTTAAGGTAAGTGTGCTTATAAGGTAAGGAGACCAATCAGTGGTTAAGATCACTTGATGTCCTTACATACAGCACCTGGATTTGATTCTTAGCACACACACTGCTGCTAACAATTGTCTGGAACTCTAGTTCCAAAGGATTTGGCTCCCTCTCCTGGTCTCATCTGACACTGCATGGGTGTAACATGTAGACAAAGACAAAACACCCTTATACATAACGAAGGAAAAGATGTACTTAAGCTGACAGATAGCTCAGTGGATGATCCTTAAGACTCACATGTTTGAAAGAAAAGAGCAAACCTCACATGTCATTCTCTGACCTCCACATACAGGTAAATTAGATAAATGTAGTTTTTAGAAAGTAGTGTCCCTGCAAAATCAATGTTTACAGTTACTGTTAAAGCAATGGTTTAGAAATATCTAAAATCCCAAGGTATTTTGGAATGAGCCCAGAATACTTAAAAGCAGCTAGTGACATTTAACATATGGATGTTAAAACTTCACTTAATGGAAACTAAAATATAAATAATACAAGTCCCAAGGTATAGAATCCTTTTATTAAAATTCTTAATATGTCAGAAAATGCAAATTATAGGGATATTGTCTTAGGGAATTCTGTCCTAAGTAAGTTTATCAATATCATGTAAATCCAAGGAGATTAGAAGTCTCCAACATCTTTTAGACAGATAAATCTTATCTATCTTATCTTATGCCACAATATCTAATAAAATGCTTCCACAAAACTTCTGAATGTAATGTCTTTTATCTATTTTGTTACCTTCCCATCCTGCCTTTATTAATCCAAAGGATAAGAAACTATCTTCTACACGAGTTTCCTCATGGTGATCCCTGAACTCAAACTGTTTGTCTGGCTTTCCTAAGCCATTAGCATCAAGTTTAGACTCTTGACAGGCCAAGCACACAGCCTACAGATGTGTGTCAAGGCTGCTTGCATATAGTGACCTTTGGTGACTTCTAGTTACGTTTATCTGTGGTGATTTCCAGCAACAATTAGGAATGTTTACACAGTAAATTCTTAGCTGGCATTTCTCACACACGATGATTGTCTCAGTCTCTTACCATGTACTTATCTAAAGACACTAACCAGAAATCTGATTTCTAATCATCTTAAGTAAAGAAGAGTTGAAATGTTTGTCAAACTTTGGGAATAAAGCAAATTATTTTGACCCTTATTTTTAAGAAAGCCAACAAAAACAACAAATGGGGGTTCTCTTGCTGCAGATGGACCTCAGTCGGGTCCTCGATCCGCAGGAAAACTCAGGCTTCTAGTTACCGGCGAGCAAGGAGTTGGCATGGATGACAAATACAGACACAGAGAGAGTGTGTATATGAATGTATTTTTTTCCAAGCAAACACCAGACTTTTAATACAGAAGAAAAACAAGAAAGCTAGGCGAAGACATCCGCCAAGTTACATGGACACAAAACAAAGAAAATTCATACATTAAAAAGACGGCAGGAGCCAGGCCATGTTTTCAACTGAGATAGGAACAACCCTTAGTTAAGATCAGCTAAACACAGGAGACAGGTGAATGCTCTGATGCAATGCTAGTCTATTGTTAAATCCACTACCAGGGGTCCTTCAGTAGGTACCTGATTATGCTATTCCTCTGGGCTTAGTGAAAAAAAAAACGTGCACCAGGGGAATTACTTTCTACTAACCCTTTCATGAACAGTACTACAGTTCCTCCAGTAACCACAACCCCCCTTTTTCCTGGCCATTGTATATTTCTGTGTATGTGTGTGACTCGGCTATTGTTCTAAGTAATTACTTTGTAGACTAGCCCTGAGCTTTCTAGCTTTTATTCAAGTAAATTGTAATGCCTGATTATTTTCACTGTCTCTACTAGAGGTAAATTTGAATGTTACTGAATAGGTAACATTCTTACTGAATTCCAAGCTCAGGGTCAGCTTCAAGGACTTCCCAGGACATTGGAACACTGGTGGAAGCTTAATCTAACTTAGCTATATGTCAAAATCAACCCTTAAAGGCACTTATAATAAAACAATACTGAAAGAGAGCACACAGATCCATATACCAGACTTACTCAGGGACAGGTTTGGAGTAATACATGCTATGGGAATGCCAAGGTTCCAGGAGGCTAAGTTTCCGTGAAACTCTTCACCTCAGGACTGCCCCCAGGTTTCTAGGCCTGTCACTCGCGTCACTACTGGAGTGGATGTAACATTCTCTGAAAGCAAGCCTTGAAAAATTAAGAAATCTCTGATGCTTGTGCAACACTGAAGCTTCCACCATATCTTTTTTAAGCTACCTGCTTGTCAAATTAGTTGTCTCCATCCCTAGAGGAAAGTTTAGGATCTGTAACTTGTGGTGAGAACACACTGTGGAGATAAGGACAAGGCTATGACTACCAGGTGAATAAAATAAGCTTGAGGATGATGTGAGAGTGAACAGCTCCGTGCTCAGTCTTCAGAGTACCCAGCAAAAGTTAGACGGTACACGTACCTTCAGCATGTTCCACCTGCACCTCAGTTCCCAAAATAACGACTCTTAGATTTAATAATATATGGATAAATGCCTCTGCCATAAGCTTCGACTCATTCCCCAACTATCTCATAACTTAATTAACCCATTTACTGTATTATATGAATGCCACGTTGCTGGTTACCTCTTCTCAATTTCATGCATCTGTTTCCTCAGTGTTTGAATCTCTTCCCACACCTGACTATATCCCAGAGTTCCTATCTCCCTACCAGAACTCCCACCCCCTATTTCGTGCCTCAGCTAATCGGCCATCAGCCTTTTAGTGGCAAGTGATGCGTCCAGATATTACACAAAGAGATTCTCTCTACAGGAAGAGACATCGACTTCCAAGGAACCATGAACCAGGAGCAACAACACAAGTTAGACTCCATAAAATAGTAAGAAATCATTATTCAAATAGAGGGTACTAGAGGAGGGGAGAATGAGAGGAAGAATTAATATTTCAAGCTTGCCTCACACTATGTAGCCAAGATGACTTCAAACTTCTAAACTGATTCCTCCTCCCAAGTGCAGGGATTATAGGTGTGCCATGTTTTGGCAAGGCTGAGAGTTAAGCTCAGTCTTGTGTGTGCTGGGCGAACACTGAACCTACCAAGCTTCACGGCTAGCCTTATAACAGATCCATTAATACAACATCTCTTTGCAGTGAATATCTTGAATGGGAACTTCTCTGTGCTTGACCCCATAGTCAAAACCAGAGCCAAAGCCTGGCCAATGAGCTGACTGCACGAACTCACAGCACACCACTGCCACCTGCTGTTCATGCTACAATATGACAACAGGCAACTCTATGTTTCCTATGAATCAGTAGAGCTGCCATGAGAACACACCACAGCATCAACACCTTAAACCACAGGAACTTATTCTCTCCCAGTTCTGGAGGCTGAAACTCCAACATCGAGGTGTTAGCACGCATATTGTCCTGAGACCTCTCCCTGCCTTTTGTATAGTACCTTTTCAAAGTCCTTATGTACCATATTCTCCATTACTTTCTAGTTATTTTTAATAATTTTGAGCCAGTTGCACTGTAGCACTGCACTGATGACCGTGTGTAACTTTATTTGGCTCTTAAAAGACTCTTACTCAAATTTAAGCCTTCTATTTATAAAAGGAGGGAACACAAATCAAGCTATACCCCAAACACATACATGCAAACACACATACACAAGCACATATGTACATGCAGAAGCAGGCAAGCATGCATGCACATGTGCAAACACACACAATATGTGTTTTGGATGTATAAGTATATTTATGGAGGGCAGAGTGGAGGTGGCCTCTGATTAGAGTTTTGGGGTGGTAACACTGCCCAACATGGCAGCGTCTTCACTACCATCAAGCAAGAAATCCAGACACTTTCAACTGTAACATCTGCTTTTAGATGAAAAGTTCCACACCAAAAAAAAAAAAAAAAAAAAACCTAAATGCAAAGCACGGACTGTCTCAACCATTTGAGAGCACAGTGGCCCTTAGAACACACGTTTGTGTTTGTTCTGCCTTAAGAGAACATCTTGTTCTCCCCTATCTCTGACCATGGTTTTATGGCCCCAAGTCTCCTCCATCCAGTTACCACCCGTATTTGCTCTTGTTTAAAATCTTCTATAAAAGAAATTAAAGTGTCTAAGATCACTGGTATTCATCCTTTTTACCGTACACATGGCACTTTTCTCTTGCTTAGATCCCACCCCCTGATGCATAGCAGTGACACTTTGTCACTTCAGTGACAACACAAGAATTTACCTTCATGTGTTACCTGCTGTTAAAAGATCTTTACAGAAAATATCTAGAGTCTTTAAGAGGGGGGGAAAAAGTCCAAAGCATAACTTCTCCATTTTCGTTAGTTTCCTTTTTAAAGTAATTTCATTAGAACAAAGTACACATATCCATTTTAAAGTACCTTTTCCTAAATCTATTTTCCATATCTATGGATTCCTTTACTTGTAGATTCAAAATGGCAGATAGGAAATATCTGGGAAGAGGGAAGTTTGTACATTTGTACAAACCATGGCCAGATGTGTTGTTCTTGTCAAAATTTACAAAGAGTAGATAGATAGACAGATAGATAGATAGATAGATAGATAGATAGATAGATAGATAGATAGATAGATAGATAGAAACTGTTTATTGCACAGAACATTTACACTGCATTGGATATTACAATCCAATACAGTAATCCAAAGATGACTGTGTACAGTACAGGGTGTGTGTAGATTATATATAAACTGTGTCATTTTTTTCTAGAATATCTAGGCATTTGCGAGATTTAAATCCACAGGAAGGTCCTGGAATCCCCATGGCTACTGAAAAAAAAATGACTATGGCTCCCACCTTCTCTAATAGAGATACAATGCCTTTCCAAATGTTATTCAACATGAAAACCACCTGGGGAAAAGTGTGGACTGTCATGACCAAAGGGACTTATTCTGAAATCAATATTGGAAAACGAATTCTAGCTACTTAAACTTGGAGTTAGACACATACAAAGGCCCACCAACTAAATGCAAATGAATAAAACCCTATCCTGAATTCTCTCAAGTCAAGGGGCCTAGGGACAAAAGTGATAATCAATTTATGAAATCTTTCTTTTGAAAAAGAGAACCACAGAAAAGTACTCACTGCCTTCAGGATAATTTTCTATTACTTTTGTTTGATTTTTCTTCTAAAACCTGCTGGCCTACACTATCCATCAAACTATGTTCTGTGTGTTTCGAGCATGTCTCCAGATGGCCAGTGTCATTGAGCATAGGGACTTACTATGCAGGGCATGTACATGGAACTATACACTGCCCTTAAAACATCATGCTTAATCTTGCTTGTAAATGAGTAGAGGTTTATACAGAAAGCGCACACACACACACACACACACACACACACACACACACAAAACCTACAGATAAACAAAACAGTAAGAGGAAAGAAAACCAAACTGACACTACAATGAGTCCTGATCATCAAGTGACATGTTGGCATTTCATGTTTCCTGCTTTCCGTTCTGATCTTTCTTTTATCAACTGCCCTTCCTCCTATCTGTTCTTGTGTCTTTTCCACCCTTCCTTCCTGCTTGTCTTCCTGTAAGTCATCCACCATGCTGCAAACATCATTGTTCAGATCATGCTATACACTGTGCTTGGTAACCTGAGGTTTCTTGTTATTTTAAATCCCCCTTCATACATGACCTCAGAAGTGGTATCAAGCAGTTCAGGAAAAAGTACAGCATATATATGCCTGATTGGCAGGTGAAGGGAAAGGGGAATAGCCTGTTTTATTTACAGACAGTCATAATCAATCCAATGAAAGAGGCATAGCTTATATATTTGGTCATCTCTTTATAACAATAATCATCTTAGGGAGTTGACAGATTGCCAAGTGAAATAACCGATTTCCAATCAGACCAAAGCTCATAATTTTTCCTTAACTCTGAGCAACATCACATATTACTAAATGGGAAAGGTTCAGATATTGGATGCCACTAACATTTAGTTGTCTTCCACAGAACCATAGTTGGGTCCTTGTGAAAGATATCCCTTCCTCCCTCTTGATCCTCTCAAAGCACAGAAACTTTGCATTTTAAGGTCCTTTCATTTTGTCTAAGATTTCTTTTCTTTGCAGGAGATGGTGGATGGAGACAAGGTCTCTCTGTGTAGTCCTGGCTGTCCCAAACTTGCTCTGTAGACCAGGCTAGCCCCAAACTCAGAGATCTGTCTGCCTCTGCTTCCCAAGTGCCAAAATTAAAGGTGTGTGAGCCACCACTTAATGTCATGATTTTTCTAAGCTTTGAAATTATAGAAAAATGATGCCTGCTGCTCTATTTCAACACCTATATTTTATCATCTTTTGAAAAGATTAAATCACTGAGCTTCCATAATCTAGGGCATTAAAGCTGACTCTGGATAAAAGAGTGTTGGGGATGCCTTTGGAACCCACACATGTCTCATACACTAGAAGAAGACTCAGTATGTTTTTGAGAAATAAGGAGTTAACCAATTGATTTTACAAAAACATTTCTTGGAATATATGACAGACAACACAGATAGGTGACATCACCTTAGACTTCAATTGATTCTAAACAGTTGAAACACTAAGTATAATAAGGTACCTTTTATCATTTTCAAAGCAAGTGGGGAAGTTTTGCCATGTGTGAAAATAAAAGATTGAGCATATGGGGGCTGGTGAGATGGCTCAGTGGGTAAGAGCACCCGACTGCTCTTCTGAAGGTCCAGAGTTCAAATCCCAGCAACCACATGGTGGCTCATAACCATCCGTAACAAGATCTGACACCCTCTTCTGGAGTGTCTGAAGACAGCTATAGTGTACTTACATATAATAAATAAATAAATAAATCTTTAAAAAAAAAAAAAAAAAAGAAAAAGTTCCTCTCCATGATAGCCAAGGTCTTGAGAGCAGTAATACATGCCTCTTTACATTTCCTCCAAAATCAACTAACCCCGGTCTCATCTCTGTCTCTTGCATTGCTCCTCCTGTGGTCTCTTAAAGAAAAAGCACCAGCTCTGTTTCTGAATTTAGATTTTTAAAGTAAAAGTAGAAGCTGATTCTTTGACAACCATGTCTTGTTTTCTCACCTTTCTCACATTATCTACTCTGTTATGTTTGATAGCTTCTTATTCATACAAACACACACAGATGCCCACATCTTTATGTATATTCGTCTTTATGTAAATCTAATCTATCCAAGTCAGAAATATGCCAGGAAAGAAATGATTAATTTTCTGTGAAGACTTGGCTTCTAAAGAATAAATATAGAGGCAACAGCATTCAGATAAGCACAGGAGATTTTTATCCTAAGCCTACAAAAAGAAATGTTTCCTGCAGAAAATATTGCTGGTGCCAGGAACTTAAATTAACTAGTAGAAATGAAGAATAGGGCAATTGTGTTAATCAACCTCAACAGAGAAGAGTGCCTGAACATATGAATGGAGAGAGAAGAGCAGTGTCATTAACAAAAATAATTTGAAGGGAAAAAAATCTTCCATTTGATTATTGTGGGCCTTCCAATAATGTAAACAATACTGCCCTGTGATAAACATAAATGCTCTTACCACACAGAAATAATGGCATAGGAAAGAGAGGAGTCAAGTTGTTAAAAAAAAAAAAAAGACTTTTTGGCTCCAGCATTTTTGTATACATGTTCATAAAATAAAGTTGCTAGATACCTAGTCCCACTTCCAAAGAAGAGCAAGACGAAGGGCTATAGCAGCAAGACGAAGGGCTATAGCAGCAAGATGAAGGGCTAACTCGGAGAAAAGCCCTCTAGACCAGAGACATGCAGAGAAGATGATCTTGACAGCTAGTCTTTTGATAGAAGATGTTGGTGACCATAGCATCACATCCAGTTATGCCTGTTTTGAAAGTAGCTTGGAAGAGAAATAGTTGCATGAGCTTAGCCATCTCCTTCTAGACAGAAGGGCTGAAATATACTGCATCTCTGAGGACCCACTAACAAATACATGAAATGAAAAGAGAGAGAGAGAGAGAGAGAGAGAGAGAGAGAGAGAGAGAGAGAGAGAGAGAAGATGCCTTGCATGTGGACCCTGAAAGAGAGCTTTGTCACTAAGTGAGCCTGGATTACCAGGGACATTTAATGGTCTAGGTAGCCTCTGCTCTATGAGGTTAGTATTGTGTGGAAGGAAGTAAAAGAGAAACAAACTTGAAGCTCATGGGAGGTACAGTTGTTTAAATAATAGAAAGTAATTAGGCTGAAGACAACAATCAGTGATGGCATTTTATAATTGCGATTAATTTAAAGGTTAATTTCCTTTGGTGCAAAAACCTTATTTAAACGTTTACCAGGAAAGGAAATTAGGATGTTACTATCAAGAGGCTTAGAATACTTCTGGGAATTCATGTCTATTATCAATTGGAAATTAGGTTATGCCTGTAGTAGGAATTTCAATACAGTAGGAATTTAAATTATATATATATATATATATATATATATATATATATATATATAAAATAAGTGGCACCACAATCTTCAAACCAACAAGGTTGTGCTGGGGCAGACAGTGTGACATTTGCACTTGTTTATTTGTTTGTTCATAAGGATTAATTATAAATGTTTCTAACAAAGGAGTCTAGTCTATACATGAGCAATCCTGACACAAAAAGAAAATTGGATATGGATTGCTGCCTTTATAACTATAAATATGAATATATGAATATATGAAGTTGTTCCAATTCTTTCAAGAATTACCAGGAGTGACACTGCTGAGGACTGGCACAGGTACACATTCATACTCCAACATCACTGAGTTAAAATGAGTAAGAACCATACTTCGGTGAGCTCCAGACCTGCCAAGCCTACCCTTGTCTGGGCATTGATCATTACTCCATTTTCCCACTGAGAATCGTCAGGCCTCAGGTTTCAGAATGCTGTAAGCAATCATCTTTCTGTATACAGGGAAGATTGGCTCCAGGATTCTCCAGGGATCTGTAGATGCTCAAATCTCTTACATAATACGATGTGGTACTTGTACATAACTCTAGCATATTTTAAATTATCATTATAATGCTTAACACAGTGTAAGTTGTTACATGGTATTTTTAGAAAATATTAACACAAAAGAATGTATTCACACATTCAATACAGATATTATCTTTTTCCTTAGTACTTTCAACCCATGCTTGTTTATATCTATGAATGTGGAATATGTGGTGTGTGTGTGGGGGGGTGTGTGGGTGAGAGAGAGAGAGAGAGAGAGAGAGAGAGAGAGAGAGAGAGAGAGAGAGAGAGAGAAACTCATCTTCCAGTAAATTTGCTTAGTAACATAACTGCATAATAACTTACATCTAAAAATAACTAAATTATTAATTTGATCCTTTAATGTTGCCATCACTACCACTGGTGTGCAAACCAATCCCACAAAAAGGAAATTATGCAGAATCATAGAACTATGAACACTATTAGCAGCCCCATGCTTTAATTCTATAACTTTACACTAGAGGAAAGGGACACTGGGGTTGTCTTGCTAGAAGTAGAATAATCAAGGGAAGCAGAAATAAAACCAGAATTGGCATCTCTGGTTCTAAGTATCACTTGTTCATCACTGCACTATGGTACTCCAGCATTCTTACAACTGTTTATTAAAGAGCGAATCTGTGCACATTGCCAGGTATGAATCAAGAAACAAACAGATGCCACCTCTACCTCCATGATGACTGCAGTCCAGCATACTATGCTCAGGAGAAACAAGGATGATAACAAGGCATGAGGTGCACCCAGAAAAAGAAAGCTGAGTACCATGAAATGTAGTTCAAGAGACCCTCATGTGCTTTGGAAGACAGAAGCATTATTTCCCCAGGGAAATGATACTCCAGCTGAAATTAGAAGGATAAATCACAGAGACTTATACAGATGAATACAACTGAATAAAAATAGATATGGATTTTTAGAGGTTTTTTAAAGACTTATTTCTTTTATGTATATGAATGAGTACATGGTAGCTTTCTTCAAACATACCAGGAAAAGGCATCAGATCCCATTAGAGATGGTTGTGAGCCAACATATGGGTGCTGGGAACTGAACTCAGGACCTCTGGAAGACCAGTCAGTTCTCTTAACCACTGAGCAATCTCCCCACCCTAGATATGTCTTTTTTAAAATTAGGTATTATCTTCATTTACATTTCAAATGCTATCCCAAAAGTCCACTTACCTTTCCCCCAACCCTGTTCCTGAAGCAAGCCACTCCCACTTTCTGGCCCTGGTATTCCTCTGTACTGGGGCATAAGATCTTTGCAAGACCAAGGGCCTCTCCTCTCATTGATGGCCGACTAGGCCATCCTCTGCTACATATGCAACTAGAGACACAGCTCTGGGGAGTACTAGTTAGTTCATATTGTTCCTCCTATACTGATGCAGACCCCTTTAGCTCCTTGGGTATTTCTCTAGCTCTTTCATTAGGGGCCCTGTGTTGCATCCAATAGATGACTGTGGGCATTCACTTCTGTACTTGCCAGGAAGAGGCATAGCCTCACAAGAGATATTTATATCAGGGTACTGTCAGCAAAATCATTCTGGCATATGCAATAGTGTCTAGGTTTGGTGGTTATATATGGGATGAATCCCCTGTGGAGCAATTTCTGGATGGTCCTTCCTTCCTTCTCAGCTCCAAACTTTGTCTCTGTAGCTCCTTCCATGGGTATTTTGTTCCCCATTGTAAGAAGGAACAAAGTATCGATAATTTGGTCTTCCTTCTTCTTGAGTTTCATGTGTTTTGCAAATTGTATCTTGGGTATTCTAAGTTTCTGGGCTAATATCCACTTATCAGTGAATGCAAATCATGTATGTTCTTTTGTGATTGGGTTACCTCACTCAGGATGATATCCTCCAGATACATCCATTTGCTTAAGAATTTCATTAATTCATTATTTTTGATTAAGTAGTCCTCCACATTTTCTGTATCCATTCCTCTGTTGAGGGACATCTGGGTTCTTCCCAGCTTCTGGCTATTATAAATAAGGATGTATTGTTGGATCTTCCAGTAATACTATGTGCAGTTCTCTGAGGAACGGCCAAACTGATTTCCAGAGTGGTTGTACCAGCTTGCAATCCCACCAACATTGGAGGAGTGTTCCTCTTTCTGCACATCCTCGCCAGCATCTGCTGTCACCTGAAATTTTGATCTTAGTCATTCTGACTGGTGTGAGGTGGAATCTCAGGGTTGTTTTGAGTTGCATTTCCCTGATGATTAAGGATGTTGAACATTTTTGGGGGGTTATTCTCAGCCATTCTGTATTCCTCAGTTGAGAATTCTTTGTTTAGCTTTGTACCCCATGTTTTAATAAGGTTATTTGATTTTCTGGAGTCCATCTTCTTGAGTTCTTTATATATGTTGGATATTAGTCCCCTATCTGATTTAGGATTGGTAAAGATCCTTTCCAAATCTGTTGGTGGCCTTTCTGTCTTATTGACAGTGTCTTTTGCCTTACAGAAGCTTTACAATTTTTGAGGTCCCATATGTCAATTCTCCATCTTACAGCACAAGCCCTTGCAGTTCTGTTCAGAAATATTTCCCCTGTGCCCATATCTTTGAGGTTTTTTTTCCCCACGTTCTCCTCTATAAGATTCAGTGTCTCTGATTTTATGTGCAATTCCTTGATCCACTTAGACTTGAGCTTTGTACAAGGAGATAAGAATGGATCAATTCCCATCCTTCTACATGATAACCACCAGTTGTGCCAGCACCATATGTTGAAAATGCTGTCTTTTTTCCACTGGATGGTTTTAGCTCCCTTGTCAAAGATCAATTAACCATCGGTGTGTGGGTTCATTTCTGGGTCTTCAATTCTATTCCCTTGATCTAACTGTCTGACTCTGTACCAGTACCATGCAGTTTTTAATCACAATTGCTCTGTAGTACAGCTTGAGGTCAGGGATGGTGAATCACCTAGAGGTTCTTTTTTTGTTGAGAATAGTTTTTGCTATCCTAGGTTTTTTTGTTATTCCAGATGAATTTGTAAATTGCCCTTTCTAACTAGGTGAATAATTAAGTTGAAATTTTGATGGGGATTGCACTGAATCTGTAGATTGCTTTCGGCAGGATAGCCATTTTACTATATTAATCCTGCAAATTCATGAGTATGAGAGATCTTACCATCTTCTGAGATCTTCTTCAATTTCTTTCTTCAGAGACTTGAAGTTCTTATCATACAGATATTTCACTTCCATAGTTAGAGTCACACCAAGGTATTTTAGATTATTTGTGACTATTATGAAGGCTGTTGTTTCCCTAACTTCTTTCTCAGCCTGCTTATCCTTTGTGTAGAGAAAGGCCACTGATTTATTTGAGTTAATTTTATATCCAGCTACTGCACTGAAGCTGTTTATCAGGGTTAGGAGTTCTCTGGTGGAATTTTTAGGGTCACTTATATATACTACCATATCATCTGCAAACAGTGATATTTTGACTTCTTTCTTTCCAATTTGTATCCCCTTGATCTCCTTTTGTTGTCGGATTGCTCTGGCTAGGACTTACAAGTACTATATTGAATAGATAGGGAGAAAGTGGGCAGCCTTGTCTAGTGTCTGATTTTAGTGGGATTACTTCTAGTTTCTCTCCATTTACTTTGATGTTGGCTATTGGTTTGCTGTAGATTGGTTTTATTATGTTTAGGTAGGGGCCTTGAATTCCCAATCTTTCCAAGACTTTCCATGAAGGGGTGTTGGGTTTTTTTCAAATGCTTTCTCATCATCTAAGGAGATGATTATGTGGTTTTTTTTCCTTTGAGTTTGTTTATATAGTGGATTACGTTGATGGATTTCTGTATATTAAACCATCCCTTCATTCCTGGAATGAAGCCTACTTGATCATGATGGATGATCTGTTTTGTTGTGTTCTTGGATTCGATTTGTAAGAATTTTATTGAGTATTTTCACATAGACATTCATAGGAAAATTGGTCTGAAGTTCTCTTTCTTTGTTGGGTCTTTATATGTTTAGGTATCAGAGTAATTGTGGCTTCATAGAATGAATTGGGTAGAGTACCTTCTGTTTCTATTTTGTGGAATACTTTGAAGAGAATTGGAATTAGGTCTTCTTTGAAGATCTGATAGCACTCTGCACTAAATCCATTTGGACCTGGGCTGGTTTTGGTTGGGAGACTATTAATGACAGCTTCTATTTCTTTAGGTGATATAGGACTGTTTGTATCATTAATCTGATCCTGATTTAACTTTGGTACCTGGTATCTGTCTAGAAAATTGTCCATTTCATCCAGGTTTTCCAGTTTTGTTGAGTATAGCCTTTTGTAGTAGGATCTGATGATGTTTTGGATTTCCTCATATTCTGTGACATCTTGTTGGCCACAACACTTCCTTTAAACAAGGCTTAGAAGCTCTCAAGATTCAGAGAATCTAAAGAGAAAGAAGTCAAATGAGCAACTAGAGTATAATTAATTGTGCTGGACAAGGATTTTTTATTTCTTTTCTTTTCTTTTTTTTTTCTTTTTTGGTTGATGTTTTGTGTTTTGGGGGGTTTCTTTGTTGTTGTTTGTCAACTTGACACAAGATAGAGTCACCTGACAAACAGGAACCTCAATTGAGAAAACACCCTCATCAGACTGAACTTTAATCAAGACTATAGGCTGTGCCATCCCAGGGAAGGTGGTCCTGGGGTGGATAAGCTTCATTTTCATTATACTCTAAAAAGTCTTTAATTTCTTTATTTACTTATTTGTTTAGCTGTGTTTTCCCGTAATTGAGTTATTAATGTCCTTCTTAAAATCCTCTACCAGCATCATGAGATAAGATTTTAAATCCAAATCTTGCTTTTCTGGTGTGTTGGGGTATCCAGGACTCGCTGTGGTGGGAATCCTCAGTTCTGATGATGCTGAGTGGTCTTGGTTTCTGTTAGTAAGATTCTTATGTTTGCCTTTCGCCATTTGGTAATCTCTGGTGTTAGTTGTTATAGCTGTCTCTGGCTAGAGATTGTTCCTCCTGTGATTCTGTTAGCCTCTGTCAGCACTCCTGGGAGTCCAATTCTCTCCTGAGTCTCAGTGGTCAGAGCACTCTCTGCAGGCAAGCTCACCTCTGGCGGGGAAGTGTGCAGAAGTCTGGGTCTCAGCTCTGACTCCTGGCTGAAGATGATGGCCCACAGGGACCCAGTCCAAAAAGCTATGTTGGTTGCTTCTGTAGCCTACACACTCTCCTGCATAGACTTGTCTCTGAGAGACCTGGGATACAAGATCTAGATATGTCTTTTTAACAGAGAACTACTTTAACTAAATTTCAGGTTCATTATTTACCATAATCCACATGTTGATAATTTTACTTGTCTTCAGTTAGCCTGATATAGCTAAACTGCTTTCTATGCACCCAGATACAAGTAAGAATGTTACAATAACCATTGTCTGTCTCTTTCCTAAAACTAATTACTTCCCTAATAAGATGATCAGTTTAGGCTCAGAAGTTTTTGTGATCTTCCTCTCTAGACTGTGAAAGATAATATAATTACACAAACATTATGAGGCACAAGGCAAGGAATATTTCTCTAATGGGTGATTACAGCGTGCATATTTACATCATTTTCTCTAAATATACATACATTAATGTGCCCACCATCCTAATTAAAACTGCTGCATTTAAATGAGTTGTGCATTCTAAATATATCCCAATGTCAGCTGAAAAGATAGGCCAAATCATGTCTAACTAACTCGTCCATTACTTGAAATAACTGCTGCCTTCCATTTCTTTCTAAAAAGCATGTCATCTATAATTGAAAGTAATTCTAACAAGGGTGAACAAAACAAAGACTTGGGGATTCAGTCAATCCACATGGCAACCATGGAAAATGGAAACTGGTTTACCACAGCATAATAGTCTGTGTGCTTCTCCACCCTGCTACAAAGTAGCAAAAAAATAACTAGATTCATTTTTGACACATTAGTTTCTTCACTTCCTCTTATCCAGGAGCCTGAGGAACCTGGCCTCTCTACCTGCCCATACTACTCCATTCTCTTCTAAGTGCAGGCTGCACTTAGAGCACCTTCATTACCCTGGGAAGAAGCATCACTGAGACCACATACTGAGACTCTCCATCTACTGTAACTTCTCTTTGTCCACTCCCCTGATGCCATCCTGGAGAAGAGTTCCCTCACTCTTGCTTTGGAGCTTTGTTGCACCGATTGTCTCTCTGGGTTATACATTTCTTCTCATCCTCTGCCTCCATGGAAGGCAAAGGCAGTGTTGCTCTTTCAAGTGCACTGGACGCCCATGCTCACATATACTTTCTTCATGCTTATATTTGTAGTACCTGTGCCTGAGTAAGGGACAATGCAGTTTATCCATTTCTAATTGTGGGTGCTTGCCCATCACAGAGGAGAGTCACAAACTCAGCACACCTGGATGAGCTGCTACAAAACAGTGCTTCAATGCTTCTGATAGTGGCATGTCACTGCATCTAGCCCCTATCTTTCCAGGCTCTCTAATGAAAAACAACAAAGTCATTGATATCAATTGATGACTCTGTGGTTATCCCTATCCTGTTGCATCCTTGAAGCCCTGACCAAATCTCAAAGGGACTGGTAAGCTTTTCTTACAGAGTACTCCATCCTCCACCATTTGACCTCCTACATAATCCAAGATGCTTGGCCCTCACTGTCTCTGTTCTTGCTCACTGTTTCCTATATGCATGCCACAGATCCAAAGGCCATTACCAAAACAGAATGGTCCAAGACTTCAAAAGTTCTTAATAATGGACAAGGTGATTTCCAAGAATACTCAAAATACAAAAATTCTGTTCCCTACAGTTGCCTTGCTGAAGTGTGTCACACAAAGTTATTTGCTATTTAACTATTTATTAATAACTATTTGTTAGTATAAAACTGCAGTATTGAACAACTAGGCATTAGAAGAGTCTCCACAGACCATTCTCGGTACCCTGAGTCCTCTGTTGATGACATCCATGGTCAAGTAATTACATATAAAACTCCAGTAAACTCAACTATAGAGAGCTTGCTTCTTTGAGCCTTGTCTCCACTGATTCATCTGGCCTGAATCATTCAGAGTACATGAGGAAATAGGGTGAATATGCATTTAAGGGATAATGTCAATATTGAAAGCAGTAAGGGGAAAAGGTCAAGTAATATATACAGGCAAACCTATCAGAATTACACTAGACCTCTCCCAGAGTCTCTAAGAGCCAGACGATCTTCAATAGAAGTCATCTTCAACGTGCTAGCCCAGGTTACTACACCCAACAAAACTATCAATTAACATAGAAGGAGAAACCAAAGTATTCCATGACAAAAACAAACTTACAAAATATCTTTCCACAAATCCAGCCCTACAAAGGATAATACATCGAAAACTCCAACACTAGGAGGGAAAACTCCACCCTAGGAAAAGCAAGAAAGTAATCTTTCAACAAGCCCAAAAGAAGATACAAACACAAACATAATTCCATCTCTAACAAGAAAAATAACAAGAAGAAACAATCATTATTCCTTACTATCTCTTAACATCAGTGGACTCAAGTCCCCAATAAAAAGACATAGACTAACAAACTTGATACATAAACAGGACCCAGCATTTTGCCGCATACAAGAAACATATCTCAGTGACAAAGACAGACACTACCTCAGAAGAAAAGGCTGGAAAACAATTTTGGAAGCAAATGGTCCCAAGAAACAAGCTGGAGTAACCATTCTAATTTTGAATAAAATCAACTTTTAACCAAAAGTTATAAAAAGGATAAGGAAGTATACTTCATACTAATCAAAGAAAAAAAAATCTACCAAGATAAACTCTCAATTCTGAAAATATATGTGGTCTCTCATAGGCAGATCCACGCAAGAGAGTGTGAGCTGCAGAAGCAACAGAGTTTCTTGGACAGGGTCCTATGGGCCTCTGGGCCTATCCACAGACAGGAAGTAGAGTCGATCCTCAGTCTTCTGTGCAACTTTCCTGCCAGAGGAGAGCTTGCCTCCAGGGAGTGCTCTAACACCTGGACTCAGGGGAGATCGCCATTTTCTCTCCAGTGTCTCTCTAAGGCTGATCCATGAAGGAGAACACAGCCTCAGAAGCAACAGAGCTTCTGGGACAATATCTTACATCGGCAGCCAGGAGGTGGGGTTATTCCAAAACCCTCTGTACCCTGGTCTTGCCAGGAGAGAGCTGGTCTCCCAGGAATGCTGAAACAGGCTTACAGGCTCACAAGAAAAACAAGCTCCAGCCAGAGTCAGCTAGAGCATTTAACAACAGAGATGTTTGAAAGACAAACTTAAGAATCTTACCAACAGAAACCAAAACTACTTGGCATCATCAGAACCCAGAACTTCCAACGAAGTGAGTCGTGGTTACCCCAACACAACAGAAAAACAAGATTCAAATTTAAAAATGCATCTCATGATGCTGGTAGAGGATTTGAAGGAGGTCATTAATAACTCCCTTAAAGAAATACAGGAGGATCTTTGCTCTGATGCACTGCCAGGGAGAGGGCGGCCTACAGAAGTGACACAGCTTCTGGGAAAGATCTCATTTCTGGCTCCAGTCACCCGGCACCTTTCCCACCCAAGGAGGGGTGTCCGCCCAGGAGGAGTCTCCAGGCCTGAGCTGTCAGGAGAGCCATCTTTGCTCCGGTTCGCTTAGGCTCCAGTCTGCGCTAGTGAGAGTGTGGACCGCAAAAGCTACACAGCTTCAGAACAGACAGAAGCAACCTAACTTCTGGGACAGACCCTGTTTCGGGCTCCAGAAATTTGGGCACCTTCCTCGCCAGAGAAAAGGTGGCTACCTGTGAGGGCTCTGTCTGCCAGAGCAGGTAAGAGTCATATTGTGTCCAGGATCCCTCAGTGGCTAGTCTGTGTAGGTGAGTGAATAAACTGCAGAGGCAACACATCTTCTGGGACAGAACCTGTTTGGGGCCTACATCTTCAGCAGAGGCAGATCTGAACACCAGGCCTCTGTGCACCTTCCCTGCTAGAGGAGAGCTTGCCTGCAGAGAGTAATCTGACCACTGAGACTCAGGAGAGGGCTGGACTCCCAGGACTGCTGACAGAGGCTAGCAGAATCACAGGAGAAACAAGCTCCAACCAGAGACAACTATAATAACTAACTCAAGATCACCAGATGGTGAAAGGCAAATGTAGGAATCTTACTAACAGAAACCAAGACCAACTCACCATCATCAGAACCTAGCATTCCACCACAGTCAGTCGGGATTACCCTAACACACCCAAAAAGCAGGAATCGGATTTAAAAGCATACCTCATGATGCTGGTTGAGGACTTTAAGAAGGGCATTATTAAAGAAATGCAGGAGAACACTGCTAAAGAGATACAAGTCCTTAAAGAGGACAGGAGAATACTTCTAAAGAGGTAGAAGTCCTTAGAGAGAGAGGAGAACAGAAACAAACAGGTAAAGGTGATGGAATTGAACAAAACCATCCAAGACCTAAAAAGGGNAATAGAAGCAATAAAGAAAACCCAAAATGTGACAACTCTGGAGATAGAAACCCTAGGAAAGAAATCAGGAACCATAGATGCGAGAATCAGCAATAGAATACAGGAGATAGAAGAGAGAATCTCAGCTGCAGAAGATTCCATAGAGAACATGGGCACAA
>NC_034610.1:54032535-54037961 GCF_900095145.1 Mus pahari | reverse complement strand
ATCACCTAAAGAAATAGAAGCTGTCATTAATAGTTTCCCAACTAAAAAAAGCCCATATTTGCAGATGATATGATACTATATGTAAGTGACCCTAAAAATTCCACCAGAGAACTCCTAAACCCGATAAACAGCTTCAGTGCAGTAGCTGGATATAAAATTAACTCAAACAAATCAGTGGCCTTTCTCCACACAAAGGATAAACAGGCTGAGAAAGAAATTAGGAAAAAACACCCTTCATAATAGTCACAAATAATATAAAATACCTTGGTGTGACTCTAAGGAAGAGAAAGATCTGTATGATAAGAACTTCAAATCCCTAAAGAAAGAAATTGAAGAAGATCTCAGAAGATGGAAAGATCTCCCATGCTCATGTATTAGCGGGAGTAACATAGTCAAAATGGCCATCCTGCCAAAAACAAGCTACAGATTCAATGCAATCCTCATCAAAATTCCAACTCAATTCTTCACAGAATTAAAAAGGGCAAGTTGCATATTCATCTGGAATAACCAAATACCTAAGATAGCAAAAACTATTCTCAACAATAGAAGAACCTCTGGTGGAATCACCATGCCTGACCTCAAGCTGTACTACAGAGCAATTGTGATTAAAAACTGCATGGTACTGGTACAGCAACACACAGGTAGATAAATGGAATATAACTGAAGACCCAGAAATGAACCCACACACCTATGGTTACTTGATCTTTGACAAAGGAGCTAAAAACCATCCAGTGGAATAAAAGACAGCATTTTCAACAAATGGTGCTGGCTCAACTGGCAGTTAGCAGGTTGAAGTATAGGAATTGATCTATTCTTATCTCCTCATACAAAGCTCAAGTCTAAATGGATCAAGGAAATTGAACACTGAAACTTATAGAGGAGAAAGTGGGAAAGAGCCTTGAAGATATGGGCACAGGGGGAAAATTTCTGAACAGAACAGCAATGGCTTGTGCTGTAAGATCAAGAATCGACAAATGAGACCTCATAAAAATTGCAAAGCTTCTGGAAGGCAAAGGACACTGTCAATAAGACAAAAAGGCCACCAACAGGTTGGGAAAAGATCTTTACCAACTCCACATCTGATAGGGTGCTAATATTCAATATGTATAAAGAACTCAAGAAGTTGTTCTCGAGAAAACCAAATAACCCTATTTAAAAAATGGTATGCAGAGCTAAACAAAGAATTCTCAACTGAGGAATACTGAATGGCTGAAAGGCACCAGAGAAAATGTTCAACATCCTTAATCATCAGGGAAATGCAAATCAAAACAACCCTGAGATTCTACCTCACCACAGTCAGAATGGCTAAGATCAAAAACTCACGTGACAGTAGGTGCTGGCGAGGATGTGCAGAATGAGAAACACTCCTCCATTGCTGGTTGGATTGCAAGCTTGTACAACCACTCCGGAAATCAATTTGGTGGTTCCTCGGAAAATTGGACATAGTACTACCAGAAGATCTAGCAATACCACTCCTGGGCATATACCCAGAAGATACTCCAACTTCTAATAAGGACACATGATCCACTATGTACATAGCAGCCTTATTTATAGTAGCCAGAAGCTGGAAAGAACCCAGATGTCCCTCAACAGAGGAATGGATATAGAAAATGTGGTACATTTACACAATAGAGTACTATGCACCTATTAAAAACAATGAATTTATGAAATTCTTAGACAAATGGATGGATCTAGAGGATATCATCCTAAGTGAGGTAACCCAATAACAAAAGAACACACATGGTATGTACCCACTGGTAAGAGGATATTACCCCAGAAGCTCAGAATACCCAAGATACACAATTTTCAAAACACATGAAACTCAAGGAAGACCAAAGTATGGATAGTTCGATCCTTTGAACAACAAGATCATGTGTCACTATAGGAACTCTATTTTTCTAATCAGAATTTAAAAGAGATAGTGTGTGTGAGAGAGGAGGGAGGAGAGAGAGAGAGAGAGAGAGAGAGAGAGAGAGAGAGAGAGAGAGAGAGAGAGAATTCAAAAGTTTTTCAGGGATTTTAGCCAGAAGAAAGCATCTCAAATTCATACAATCAATTTGAATTGCTGCCACCAAGTAAGACTTGAGTGGGAGAAAGATGTTATTCTGCATTTGGCCTGTGGTTAATTGTGCTGTAAATTCCTTTTGTGCACCTTGTTGTAAGTGCCCTTGAAATTCATACCTGCAGAGATGATGGATAGACACTCTGTTTTCATAGGCCCACATATATGTTTAATGCCTTTCAGTGTGTCCTCCTAAATATTTAGACTTCACTTTCAGTAAGCTGCCTTTCATGGTCCTTTCCAGCTCTGTCTCCAGAAAAGAATATGTTGATTAGTGGTTTTGTCATTAATAATAATGGGGCAATCTTATGTTACACTACCTCACTGCCAACATGTATTTAAAAGGCAGTTTGCTGGGCTGAGTATTCATGATTTAATTTAAAGAAAAGGAGGGCTCACTACAGGGAATAGATTTTAGCAAAGAGTTTTTATTCAAGAAGCATTTTTCTCTTCCTGAATAGTTTTTTAATTCTGCTATTATTAATGTTATTAAATCATAATTATTAAATAGATATGGCACTTTTCTAATTTAGAATAATTGCATCTGCTCTACCTTCATATGTCAGTATATACAAACACACCCTCATTGCAGATAGGAAAACAAAGGCCCTAAGAAGCATTATAGAAGTTGAGATAAAAGTCGCATTCCTAGGTCTTCCGAAAGGACATATGTGCTTAGTGTCTCTTCTATAGTGAAGGATTCATGGGTCTGCAAATGATCACATTCATTGAATTTTTTATATCAATTATGTGTAGTTATTTTTGTATGTCTTAATAAAGCTATTGAAAAAGTCTCCACAAACAACACAAATACATCCAATACAGGTTAAATAAGTACGAATTTTATTTTGAAATCTTCTGTCCAGTTCTGTGTCTCCCCTTAGAGTCCTGTGAACAGTAAAAATAATGTTTTGTCCCACAAATCATCAATATATGAAATACTGGGGTAGCATCCATCAGCAAATGATCCTCTCACCCTTGACATGCTAATTCTAAAGATTGGCACAAGGTCCTTCTCTCCTGTGCCTCTTAGCCAAGGAAGATGAGGTGATAGCCTCTTCTTGATAGAATTAAAAAAGCTTATTTTGTTTGTACCTAAACAAATGTTCTTTTATTATTGTTCAAAGCCTTATAGAGGAAAACATAAAAGCATTCAGTCAGATACTCCTTGAAATTTTGCTGTTATCTTCCATGTACTGATCAATTGTCTAATTTTGCCTTACTGCCTAAAGTATATACAATCTATCCAGTACATATGAATTGTCTCCCACAAGCCAAATATTGTTTTTAAGCTACTGTAGTAAAAGGATTACAGAACTGTAAATCTCATACAGCTTGCATTACATCTGTAATAACAGAGAAACAAATAGATTCATAATATGTCAGGCAGTGATAGTTAAAATAAAGCAAAGCTGAGTAAGGGGATGGAAATTCATCTCTCCAATCTCTTGCTTTACAATTACAGATTGATTGCCCTTTTCCTGAATCTGACATTTGGCTGTATCCCTTTTAATTTAAATACAATATTTCCTAAAGGAAGCCAAGGGCTAGCTTCCTATTGATATTTGCTTTGGTTTTATAGAACACACCAATGTTACACTAGTCAAACAGATTGCCTCCCACTCAAAGAGTTAATACAGCCTGCATTTTCTACTTCTTTGTCAATGTCTCTTGCACCAATGACATCTTTCCCTCCACAAACCCCTAACTTTGCTTCTGGTCTCAGTAATTCTTCTGTAATTCTTCTGTCTTTCATGTTTTTGTGCTAACAATTAATATAACATAGACAATATGCCAAGTTGCTATGAAGAATCACCTTGAAACTCCACACTGTAATCATAATCGTAAAAGACACTAATGACAATACAGACAAGTCTCATAAGAAAGGGATGCTTGTATGCTTGCTTAGTGTCCAGCAAAAGCCATCTGACACCGAGGACAAGACCTGAACCTTGAATTCTGTTGCCTCATCACCTTGCATATATTGCAGTAAACGATGACGGTTCATTAATAGCTCACTGGTAAATATAAGTAATTCCATGTTAGTTACTATCAACACCAGTATCTTCCTAGATTATTAGATTGGAGATGGGATGAAGATAAAAGCTAGTTTTCTAGAAGGGACAGTATTGTAGCATTTTTATGGGGGGGAAGTGTTCTGTCCTATTATAGCCTATATAGCTCCCCCCAAAAAGGCACGGAAACCTTGTATTTTGATTAACAAACTGTCAGCACTATGCTGGGTAGTTTCTGAGCTCTTATAACCCAACTAGGCTATTAATAACCAGATAAATGTCCCATTACTTGCCAACAGAGTCTTGCTCTATCTCATGTGTGTCCTCAACGTGAGCTACTTTGGGCTATGTGTTCAAGGTCCATCCTGCCTCATGGGGACCTCCTTCTTCCTCTACCTTTTTCCTTCTCCTTGTGGTCGTAACCTGAGACCCCCCTACTGGATCTCTACCTTCCTTCCTCCCCACCCAGTCGCAGGCTCTAGCCTTTTATTGACCAATCAAGGATTACTGGGGAGCATTCTTTACATCACATTGGTCAGTACAATGCCCATGTCCAGACTGCAACCTGATCTTGGGACCCAGAACTCGGGATCTGAATACACACCACATGAGACCAACCCCAACAGGACAGAGTAAAGGTACCAGAAAATGAATAGTAAAAAAAGGCATCCACAACAAGTACGTAACTCAGAGAACTCAAAAATACATTTGATGAATAATATAGAAGGAAAACAAAAGCTGGAGGTTTTAGTTTTCATACAAAATGTATTTGGTTCCTTTTATCACTTTTAGAACCCTTAGAGGGATTTACAAGATCTGAATGAATGAGGAACATCAGCTTCCTGTGCTTGTAGGAAGAAAACAAGATACTGAGTTTCTAGCTTCATACTCAAGTTTCACTGCTTCAGGCAAAAACCTGACAATATTTGTAAAGATAACTATTACTGCTCACCTGATAGCAATATTGTAAATATAATTGATAAAATCTGAGAAGGTCTGAGCAACTATTTAGCATTTTTCAATTATCAAGGATTTGTTTTTTTTCTTTCAAGCATTGAGGAGTGTTCCTGCTGATAAAAAGTACTATTTCCTTTTATGATCCAAACATTAAACTGCTGTCATAATTACATGAAAAGGATGGGTTACATATTTTTTAATATTAATTGTATATTTTCTTTTTTTAATTAGATATTTTCTTTATTTACATTTCAAATGTTATCCCCTTTCCTAGTTTCCCCTCTGAAAATCCCCTATCCCCTCCCACCTCCCCCTGTTCCCCAACCCACCCACTCCCATTCTTGGTCCTGGCATTTCCCTATACTGGGGCATAGAGCCTTCACAGGACCAAG
>NC_034610.1:54029088-54032335 GCF_900095145.1 Mus pahari | reverse complement strand
CACTCTGTAGACCAGGCTGGCCTCGAACTCAGAAATCTGCCTGCCTCTGCCTCCCAAGTGCTGGGATTAAAGGCATGTGCCACCACGCCCAGCTCCTATGGAACTTTAGACTCCTTCAGCTCCCTGGGTACTTTCTCTAGCTCCTTCATTGGGGACTTTGTGCTTCGTCCAATGGATGGCTGTGAACATCCACTTCCGTATTTGCCAGGCACTGACAGAACCTCCTAGGAGACAGATATATCAGGCCCCTGTCAGCAGGATCTTGTTGGCAACTGCCTACTGTATGGGTTTGGTGGTTGTTTATGGAATGGATCCCCAGGTGGGGCAGTCTCTGGATGTTCAGTCCTTCAGGCTGTGCTCTGAACTTTGTAGTACATTTACATAATGGAGTACTACACAGCTATTAAAAACAATGAATTTATGAAATTCTTAGACAAGTGAATGCATCTTGAGGATATCATCTTGAGTGAGGTAACCCAATCACAAAAGAACACACATGATATGCACTCGCCCAGAAGCTCAGAATCCTTCTTAGAATTGGGAACAAAATACACGTGGAAGGAGTTACCAAGACAAAGTTCGGGTTACATATTTTATAACACCATCATTTAGGCAAGTTATGATTTAGCCTCTCTATGACATTTGTTCAATATAATTGTTATAGTCCAGGTCAGGAGGTTACAGACCATGACAAATATAAAGCCAAATTATAGTCCTTTATTGAAAGCCAGGCACCAAGAGCAGGTTAATGCTACTGGAATACTATTAGTACTGATGCTCAGGGTTGCAGCATTTATAAAGGTGAAAACCACAATGCTGTCATTGTCAGGTTTAGCTCAGGAGAACCTGGAAACCTTGGTTACTTATGTATATATTTTTGGGTTGTGCATTTAGGTTATGCATGCATTACCAAGGTGAGTGTGAGTGTTCAGAGGGATAATAGCAGAAAAACACCTGAAGCAGACATAAGAAAGAATTGGACTAAGATCAGGACAAGATGGTAGTACCTGAGTCACTTATGTAATTATATCAAAGACATTTAAAATAGCCCAATGTGCCATTAAAAATATTTTTTCTACTTTAGTCCAATTTATTTTTGATTTTTTGTATTTTTGAGGTTATAATAATACATCATTCATCCTACTTTGCTCCCTCCAAACACTCTCATTCCTCCTACCCCCTTACTCTTTCAAATTCATGGTGTCTTTTTTTGTTATTATGAATATTAATGGACAGATAAATAGATAAAGAGATAGATAAATGATAGTAGAAGATATGTGATAGGTAAACAGACAATGGATGGATGGATAGATATAGATACAGCCTGTTCAGCCTGTTACATACTACAGTATATGTTACAGTTATATATTCCAGTCAGTTAACATTACAGTACACATCTTTTTTTCAGTCAATACAAATAGTTGACCATTTGGTACTGGATTTGTGTGTTCATCCATGGGAAAGACAATTTCTCCCACTCTCAAAATTCCTTAGTTGCCGACAGTTCTTTGCCTAGAATTGAGGCCTTGTGGGCTTTGACTCTTCCTTGGTGTTATCCTTGTTCAGGTTATGCATGGGTTGATGAGATAGGTTGATGAGGTTCATAGCATGTTGATGAAATTATGACGAATGCTTCTGACATTTCTAAGAGACACAATCACACAGAAAACTCCCTGTTCCTGTGGCTTTCTTGGAAAATGTATATAGTGTTCTGTCTGAAGAAGAGGGCACCAGATCTCATTCTAGATGATTATGAGCCATGTATGGTTGCTTGGAATTGAATTCTGGACATCTGGAGGAGTAGTCAGTCCTCTTAATTTCTGAGCTATCTTGCCAGCCTGTTGTGGTAAACCTCCAACCCAAATATGCCCCAGCAATGAAGACACAACTCAATTAATATGAACACATGCTGTGCACCTAGATCGGGCAGATCTACTGCTACACTACCATCTTCCACATCTATGAGACCCCTTAGAACTTGCGATTTCTCCAAGCCATGTACTTCTACTCCGCTTTTTTTTCTTTCTTGTTCTTCTTCCTCCTCCTTTTCCTCCTCTTTTTCCTCTTCCTCCTCTTTTCCATTTTCTCCTCCTTCTCTCTCTCACCATCTTCTGTTCCACCTTCCCTTTATCTGCCTACTCATCAGCTCTCCTTTATTTGACAAATTAAGGTGGGAAGCAGGTTTACAAGAAGTCACTTGAGTGCTGACTCATTCCTTGTTCTTAGCCCCTCACAGGAGAATGGAATTAACATCAAATATAATTGGCTCCATGGCTATCTACAACGTTTCCTCCTTTCTGTCCAATTAAAAGACTATTTTATCTCAGATATAATTGTACATAACTATAACTATTTTGTAATTTATAAAGTACAGGAGACCTAACACCTAGTTCATCACCTTTTTTTATTAAATAGAACCTCTGTCATCTATCCTTACTTAAAAGACTATAGTTCTGAACCTGGCTAAGTTTTGGCTTTAGATTGAATGCCATCTGAAAACCATCCTCTCAAATCTGTTCCTCTCAAAGTAAAAAGCCTGGGTTGGCAAGGAGACTATGTAGTTTTTTCAATCCCATCAGAAATCCAAGAATGACTGGTATTAACTGAAAGTATACAGGAAGCCTAACACAGCTTCCAAAATTTAGCCAATGTATAGAGACCACTGATCACCTGGACAGTCCCTTATCTCAGCATGTTGGAGCATCAGTCTTCAGCCAACTGGCCAAGGTCATCTGACAGACTTAGAGAAACAGGAATATTAAGGACTAGCCTACTCTGTCTCGGCAGAATCAAGCTGTCCTAACCTGTAATTGTGTCCTTTCTTTGGACAGTATTATGTCTGTAGATGAAATGAGGCAATTCTTGCTTAGTGGCTATTTCGCCACAACTGGAGTAACTCAAAGATGCTCAGTTTCTTCTTTGAATCCAAGACAGGGAAAGCTGTCAGAAGCGGAGTAGTCTCAACAACAAATGAATAAATAACATTAAATGTCACATTCTGTGGACTTCTGATGTTTTTGAAAACCTATGTGATGTAATCTGAACTGTCCTGTTACCTACTCTCAGCCATTTCTGATTAAAATAACTGAAAACACAACAATAAACTCAGAGCCATGAATTTCCCATTTGGCCCTTAACTCAGGCTTAAAAATCTCAGATCTCCTGTTTTCCTGCCTTGCTTTGGGGATTACAGTTAATTAGTTGGATGAATCTCAGAAGAGACCTTGAACTTTGGACTTTTAACATT
>NC_034610.1:54006135-54028373 GCF_900095145.1 Mus pahari | reverse complement strand
GAAGGACTGGGTATAATCCCTGTACTTCAAAATTTTACTATCAAAGACAACCTATAATAACCACCTCCAGCCCCAAAGCATAGGGAACTGGGACGACGAGTCTTCATAACTTCAGGGTGAATATGGGTGCTGAGATATTTTTGAAGGGAGGGGGAAGGGTAGGGAAATGGGGGAGTTAGTTGGCCTTAAGAAGGNCACACCAATGATTGTATTAGTCTCTGATGTCTGTGTCCTGACTGAATCTGGATGAAAAACTAAGACATCAGGAGTTCAGGCAGGTCAGTTCAGCATATCNGATGATGAAATTCACCAAGGCTGTATATTCTGTAATATATAAATCTCAAAACAAAATTTTAGTATCATCAACTGAACCTTTTTGTTTCATTCTCTGAAGTCTAGTTCTTCAGGGGTTCTCCCTCTATCAATCTGATCCACATAACTCTTGAAGATGTAAACACCTTAATCACCTTTTCCAAAAACACAAAGACAAAACCTTTTCCCCAAATCAGCATATTCTTCAGCCAGGAACCAGGAAAACCTGTAGCTTGCCCTCTGTCCCAGAGGAACAATAAAACAAAAACAATATTCAAAAATCACACACATTTTAGCCTATTTAGGCCTTTCTAATATCTCATGTCAGGATATTAACCCAAAATTCCCATGGAGTCCCCATTAGAGTATATGAGTCTCCTGCAGACTTCATCATACCGTCTTTAAAACAACTGATTCACACTTCTATTTTCCTTTCCTTTTTCCTTTTTTCCTCTCTCCTTTCCTTTTTTCCCCTCTCCTTTTTTCCTTTTTCCTCTTTCCTTTTTCCTCTTTCCTTTCCTTTTTCCTCTTTCCTTTTTCCCTGTCCCTTCCTTTTCCCCTTCCCTTCCTTTTTCCCTTCCCTTCCTTTTTCCCTTCCCTTCCTTTTTCCCTTCCCTTCCTTTTTCCCTTCCCTTCCTATACCTGCTTATAAGAGGCAGCTTGTCAAACTAGGATTTAAACCCAAAATTCCCATGGAGCCCACATTAAACAGAATATGAGTCTCCTGTAAGACTTATTAGAGCAATATGTCTTTATACCATCTTTAAGTATCAAAAGGTTATGTTTCTCTCTTTATATCAATTAATTACCTAGTCCAGAGCCTTTTGTAACTTTGTCTCCCAATTCTTTATTCATAGGGAGAAGCTGAGTGTAAAAAGACCCGCATTGTTTATGTTCCTGCTTGGAGGTGGGGAAAGCAGGGTGGGGAGCAAAGAACACAGGGAAGCAAACACAGAAAGGCTCTCTCAGGTGTAGAAGCCCCTCTGCCATGCTCTGTAGGCCCCTCAAACACAGTCAGCTTCGAATCCATACTGCTACAGCCTAGGTCACTGCCCAAGCCCCGTTCGGGGGTTAGGAGGCAGTGAATTTTTATCTCAGGTTAGTTGCATTCAAATCAATACATTGGGTGCCATTTTGTTGAGGTAAATCTCCAACACAAATATGCCCCAGCAATGAAAACACAACTCAATTAATATGAACACATGTTGTGCACCTAGACTGGCCTCCTCTACTTGCTACATTACCATCTTCCACATCTAAGAGAGGCCATGTGCTTCTGCTCTGCTTTCTTCTTCTTCCTCTTCTTCTTCTTCTTCTTCTTCTTCTTCTTCTTCTTCTTCTTCTTCTTCTTCTTCTTCTTCTTCTTCTTCTTCTTCTTTCTTCTTCTTCTTCTTCCTCCTCCTCCTCCTCCTCCTCCTCTTTCTTCCTCTTTCTTCTTCCTCTTTCTTCTTCTTCTTTCTTCTTCCTCTTTCTTCTTCTCTTTCTTCTTCTTCTTCTTCCTCTTTCCTCCTCCTCCTCTTCCTCCTCCTCCTCCTCCTTCCTCTTCTTCTTCTTCTTCTTCTTCTTCTTCTTCTTCTTCTTCTTCTTCTTCTTCTTCTTCTTCTTCTCTCCCCACCTTCTGCTCTACCTTCCCTTTATCTGCCCAATCATCAGCTCTCCTTTATTTTACAAGTTAAGGTGGGAAGCAGGTTTACTGGAAATCACCTAAGTGATGACTCATTCATTGTTTGCAGTCACTCACAGAAGAATGACATCAAATATAATTAGCCCCAGGGCTATCCACAACACCAGCCTCCTCTAGCTTTATTAAAGTTAAGCAAGTCCCCATGTAATTCAACCTTTTAAAACGAATTCAATGTTTTTTAACCTCTACTGTCTTTATATGTGGTATCCCAAAGACACCATACATAGTTTAAAGAACAATCCGATTTACCTACTTCATTGACAGCCATAATCTTTGCTGTGTGATCCATTAGATACAGCTGATCCTTGTTCCTCCTCAGATCTTGTAAAGAATCATCCAAAGGGAATTAACATAGCCAGAAATGGACCACATGTAACTTTTCAAGACTGTTAGTCTTTGGGATGAATTTCAAACAATAAACTATATAAAACACACCATCTACTTCTAGCTTAAGTTTGTTTCACTATGTGTGAAATGATAAAGGTTCACCTTAGTTTTATCATAGATTCTTCTTTCTCATAGATCAGGTTATCTATCCTTAAGTTCATTCCAAAATCTTTGGCTCACATTTACCATGTAGCTTTTTATACCATCCATCTGAAAGCCTTGAAAACAATGAAATATCACAAAGCAGCAAAATTTTAATAAGCCTTGGTCTCAGTTTCAGTGGAGACCTTTCTACTTACTTCTGTGTTGGTCTTGAGCTGCCCTAACAGATTCCAATCTCTAACACTGTGGAGAAAACCATTCTACTAAAAGAGAACCTCAGATCTATGATGTTGAACATTCTCAATGCATCTAAGAGAACTAATTCTTTGTGAAATATCCTTGTTGGCAAGAGTGCGCATGTATACATGTTGAACTTAGACATTGAGTCTGCTTTTTGAACAAAAAAATCTCTCAAAGTACAAACTTTAAATATGGTTGTCAATTATCAATCATCCTGATATTGTCTGTATTGGCTAATGTAGAAATATAGGCAATTTAAAAAGTGAAAGCACTTTCTCTGTTATTACTCCTCTGTAAAACTTTGATTGGATTCTAAAGCTGTCTCAACTTTAGAATTTATAATTTGGAGGGTGTACACAGTAACATTTGAGCCCTCCATCTTTCTAACATTGCTGTCCCTATGTTTGGTATATCATTCCACTCTGAATGAGAAAAGAGAATCTGCTTAAATAAAGCTAGAGGAAAAGGTTTTCTCAATACTAAAATAGGTCCACTGCCATGCTATTATATATATATATATATATATATATATATATATATATATATATATAATAGCCTGCACCCCAGCACCCATATAAAATGCTAGGGGAGGAAAAAGCAAACAGATGTGGTAGCAAACACTACTGTCTCAATGCTAGGGAGGAAATGCCAGATGGATCAATGCTGGCCAGCTAGTGGAGTTGAATCACAAGCTTCAGGCAAAGGTTTTTGAGAGAACTTGTCTCAAAAGCCAGTCTGGAAAATTAACCCAGGAAAACTCCAAATCCATATACTCACATGTACACAAACATTTGTGTGCATCTGTACAAACTTGTGGACTTATACCTATACACAACCAAAAATTCATAGAAGAAAATTCAATTGAGAGAATTCAATCAGATAATACACTATAGTAGGAAGGGTGAGACAGTAGAGTGGGAGAAGAACTCCCACAGGAGTCTGGAGACATGAGCTCAGTTCTTAGAGACCACAGGAAGTGGAAGGAGGGAACAGAATCCATAAGGCTGTCCTGTAACCTCTGTCTGTGCACAGATTCACATATACACACACACACACACACACACACACACACACACGCACACACACACACATGCACACGCACACACGTGCATGCACACATATGCAATGATGTTTTTCAAAACAGCAAATTTATTGAAACACAATGATCAGTTGCCATGGGAGCTAAGAAAGAAGCATAGCAAAGGGAGCACAGGGACAATTTTACACAAAGAGGCAATTATGGATACTATGTAATAGACATATATCATATATATTTGTTAAACCCAATATATTGTATAAGACCAAGAGTGAGTCCTAGAGGAAACTATTAACTTCTGGTGATAGTGATGCAGCAATATAAGCTAATCAGCTGTAACTAATATACAGCTCTGCTGGGGAAAAGGCATGTATGTGAATATGGTAGAAGGGACGCTATACCTTTTGCTAAGTTTTTCTGTGAGCCAAATATCACAGGACAGAAGACTAGCCTTTGTTAAAAGATGTATTTATTGCATAAACAAGATGGGCTGACCATTACTTCATGCTCTGCTAGAGTTGCTATCTGCACTACCCTAGGGTATTAACAAGAGAACCAAAGGAAGACAAAGAAAGCCAATAAAATAAACTACTGGAAAAATGAAGGTCGTTGAGTGCATCCTATTTAGCCTGTATTTCCCTGTCTTTCACTTTCATGTCATCTCTTCTGTAGTCCTTTTATAGTTTTTGCCTCTTATCTCACCACAAAAACCTCAATATGTGCACCTGAAATCAAGCCAGCAAAGTGTATCTTTTTCAAAAACCTCTTTTTGCTTCCTTGGTTCTATTGCTGTTGCTGTTGGCTTGCTTGCTTGTTTGTTTTGCCAAAGCTTGGTATTCTAAAGCAGTTGCTATGCTGTAAATCCAGCACGTTGGAGGTGGAGGAAGGGATATTTCTTAGTTCAAGGCCAACCTGATCTACAAAACAAATTCCAGGACAACCTTGACTACAAAGCAAGTTCCAGGACAATTAGGGCTACACAAAGAAATCCTGTCTAGAGGAGGGGAGGGAGATCTTGAAGGTTTACATCTTAGACAGGAATGGGGTACTTGGGGAGTTATCTATTTTCTTTGATGTCAGAGACCAATTGAGCTAGGAACACTCCAATACTGAGCTGACTCAATAGCTAGATAGAGGTATTTTCTCTCACATGTCAGGAAGTGAACAAATTATGGGCTATGACCCCTGCTAGACAATGGTTAAATATGTTGGTACTCATCAGTTTCTCTGTCTGTACTAGTTTGGGCTTCCTCACGGTATGGTGGCTGTATCAAGAGAGCTCCTGACAAAGAGAAAAGCAGGAAAATAAATGACCCTTAATGAGCTATCTTAAAAACAGCATAGCATCCTTGCTGTAAGCCTCAAACATGCCACAAAGCCTCTATCCAGGTTTAAGAGGAAATAAAAATCAGAGGTCCAAACCATGGCATGGGAAAAGACCAATATTACTTTGCAAGAACATTTGGAATAGGAAATATTCTTGCAGCCATTTTGGAAAATTTCATTTGCCATGGTAATTCTTATTGTATCCTATTGTGTCTTTCACTTAATATCTTTATATGCAACTCATTTGAGTGGTTGATTAGACTTTGTTCCACACCTAAGTTCTTATTGTATTAGATTATAAACCACAAGATGGGATGGTAAGCATAGCCATGTTGAGTTAATTTACATGATATTCAACCAGTCCTCTTTACCTCAGAATATATAATATTAGTAGTAATATTGCAACTCTGGACAATACAAGGAATTGGCTCATGATGATTAGTTTTATGCTATAACACTTGAAATGTGCTCCCAAAAATGTTCACATTAACCAAAAAGTTATATTCCATCTTTGACGTGCAAGAGACAGTTGGACTTAATGAGTCCAATTAAGTCTTTGTCGCTTGAGAAATGTACATTATCCTTCTGAGAAATATAGAGAACATTGTAAAGCAATAATTGAATCTCATAGTTGAATAAAGAAGATCGCTGCCTTTAAGAAACTATTTTTCTTCTCTTTCACCATTAGTCATTTTTAGCTTATTAAATTATTTTAAAGTTTATATTTATCACTTGTGCAGGCCTTGATCACTCATTTCATCTATTACGTAAAGTTAACTAACAGATGCAACTGTCCTTTTTCAGTTGACTTCATAGGTGGCTTTGATTCTTATGGATACCAAGGGCCTCAGAAGACATCTCACTTACAACTTCAACCAATGTACATGTAAGTACTTGACTTTAAAGGTATTTTTCTGAGGTATGAACAGGTAGTCAAATAAATATATCATGGCACAAAAAAAAAATGCATGCAACTTTCCCTTGGTTGTATATTTCCATTTTCTACTATTAATATTGCTTTGAGTAACATGAATCTAAAAACATTTTCTTTGCAATTTAAAAAAAAACTTATATTTAAAAAGGCTGTCTTTAAAGTTTTCTTTAGTCTTCAGTATCATCTACATGGCTTAAAAGCCTCTAGTGTATAACAATTATTTGAATTACCCAAAATATGTATAGTTTGAAATTTTTCTAACAGTTTAGGTTGTTTACTCTCTGGCTGCCCCAGTATAATCCCAGTTGATGCTGGTTGTATTAATATCATGGTTATCGGCTCTTCAAAATAGTTTTGAGTGTTCATCTGGGTGACAAATGCTCATTCACTCTAGTGATGGCTACATATTCAAAAACTATCAAACTCTTAGCCATACTTTATCATTGTGAAAGTCAAAAATGAAACAGGAACATTGGAACTGAGACTGAGCAGACCCTTGACTGTAGCACTCAAGAGCACAGACAAGCAACCAGAGCCTGATTTTTATATCTGTGTCTAGGCAAATTCCCTTGGATAACAACTGATAGCAAATTCTATATCTCAGCATCAAGTGATATGCTGAATTGCAAGAGAAGATCAAAATAGAAAGTAAGCTTCCAGTTCATTTTAAAATGTGAACTTCTCTTTGAAGATGTGTGTTTGTTGTTACTGTCCTCCACCATTAAGTCATTTGCCTTTTGATTCCTTCAGCATCTACTCCAAACAGATTAATCTTTAGACACTTTTCATTAAGTTCTCTTTTAAAAGAGAATGATGTTTATATTGTGCATGACCTTTTCTGTGTCACTTGTAGTTTTCTGCAAGTGTTTGAATAGCACCACTCATTAAAAACGCATTGCATTTGTTTAGAAATCCAGCAGTCCACATGACATTCAAAGCATTTCCCCTCCAACCAGTAGACAGCAATTCTTCCTCTACATCCAAAGCCACTGCCTGTTTCAAACACCCATATCCAACCATTGAGTTTTCCAGTTTCGTTATTTCAGAACTTTTGTCCCACCATAAACATAGCTGCCAAGTTAATATTCCTAAAGTCCTCAATGACCTTTTCACTTTCCTTTCCAAAGGGTAGCAATGATTCGCTGAGCTCCTCATCACAGCCTTGTATGTTGACCTAGGCGCAGTATTTAATTGAAATACTCTCTCTTCAACTCTTTTTTTTTAAGATTTATTTATTTCATGTATGTGAGTACACTGTCAACTGTCTTCAGACACAGCAGAAGACAGCATCAGATGCCCATTACAGATGGTTGTAAGCCGCCATGTGGTTGCTGGGAATTGAACTCAGGACCTCTGGAAGAGTAGTCAGTGCTCTTAACCACTGATCCATCTCTCCAGCTCCTTTCCTCAACTCTTAATAGTTTTTGTGCCTCAGCTATAAACAAGTGATGCTAGACAGTCCTAGGAACACACAGTGCTGGAGTAGAAACTAATACCTACTGAATGAGCACAGATATTCTAGTAGCTTCCCTTAGCCACTTTTTTCCCCAACAGAACTAGAATGTTTGTTTTCTCCAAAAATGACACATATTTTTCCCACTCCTCGTGGTTTTTTTTTTCTTTCCTGAATGTGTGTGTGTGTGTGTGTGTGTGTGTGTGTGTGTGTGTGTGTGTATCAAACATATTGTTTCCAATCAGCTATTTGTAATTCTAATGTTAATATTTGGACAAGAATTTTAAAAAGACATCTTCACTAAGAATTAAATTTCCTAAGGACAAAACTTTCCCTAATTTTTTCAAACAGAAACCTTTACATATCAAATAAACATAATCAGATATTGTTTTCCCCATCAATGCCTGAGAACAGCACAATTACATGACAGCTTTTATATCCCATTGCTCATTAGGTGCAGATCATTTAAAAGAACTCACATATAGATGTTAGGGATACTTAAAGGTGCAGGAGAAATGACTAATCAAAACTCTGCCTTCACCTCTTCTGTAGAACATCCCATAGAATACATCAGACTACAAAATTCTGTGGTTTTTTTTTTTTTTTTTTTTTTTTTTTTTTTTTTTTTTTTTTTTTTTTGAGGAAACTGACTCTAGAAACAGGAAAACCGAACTCACCCAGGTTGCTCGTGGTACAGCTGAGAGCACCATCTACTTTTCCTGACCCTTTGTTGATGGTTCAATTTCTTACATAGAGTAAGCCATCCTGGCATTGCCATTCCTGGCTTTATTTCACTCTATTGCACAGCCAATTTGACTGTCACATTGCCATGCACATCCCTATCCTGACCCCATCTCCCTTATCTCCTTTTGACTTTACACTATACACTGTTGAATTAGGATGTTTACAACTATGCAGCTTTCAAAATCCATCCTCCCACTGCCTAGTGGGATCATGTGGAAAGTCAAACGTGACTCATCTGTAAGCCTCATCCTGGCTAAGAGGCTTACAACCCAAGCATGTCCCCGGTCTTTGTCATTTGGAGTATACCTTTTCTGTCAACTTGCCATAAATATGTCTTGTAAAGTAAGAGTAATTGAACATCATGGACAAATTCAAACATCCTAGCAATATTATATAGCCACTGGAAATAAAAGCTGCTCTTTTGAAAGACAGCAAATGCTAAAAAGCAATGTGCAGTTTTAGCTATGGGATTGCTACCACATCCGACCAATCTGTCTCCTGGCTCCTGAAAGTCACTGCCAGCAAGAACTCACAGTTACAGCCGATGGTTATACCATCCTCTTTATTGGTAGTTCAGTTGTGTGTGTTTTCTTAGTTTATAATTCTTCAGGTATATAATCGTATAAAAGGAAGGTTCTCCATCTCTTATGACAGCTTGTCACATATATACAAAATAAGTTGATAGCTATCAGAAATTCTCATGTGGTCACATTAACTTTCTAACAAAGTAATTTTTTTTAATCCCAACTGGCCTATGTGTCATGGCACATATAGACATGATGGTGTCTCCTTCCGATTAATACAAATGCCTTATATTCTACTAGACAGTATGTAAAACCACTGCATCATTTTGGCAGCTGATGGCAGTACATGCTCATCTTTATCTGTTCCCTGAATAATCATAGATGACCTCTGTCAATGACATGGCACTGGGGGATAGAGGGGAAGCAGAAACTGTTTGAAGCCCAATTTGAGATCCTGCTTTCTCTTTTTCCACCAATCTTTTTTTTTTTTTTTCCTGTTGGCTCTTATACTTAGAGAAGTGTGGGTGCAGTGAGCAATCTAGCATTCTCTCTTGATTAAAAGAACCTTTTCTCTCTCCCAGGTCAAAATAACACAGACGGCTTCTGTCTGTCAGCCCATGGACTCCTCAAATGATTTGTGCGGTGGCCTCTTGCCTTTTATGAAGCTCAAGAAGCAAATGGATTTAAATACACATACATGTTATCAGACCAAACAGGAAGTTTCTACATAGACACATGAGTGAACACACACACACACACACACCACTGCCATTATCATGCACACATCAACTACACTGGACCTCCTCTTTCTGACTGAAACTGATAAATATGCAGGATACCCCTATCCTAGATTTCATTAATGCAGGCTCCCTTCTTCCAGACCTTTGAAGGTGGGAAAGGAGTTGTATGTGTGTCTTCTGCAGATTGCTACTTACCCATCTGCAGCCCAGCCAGTTGGCTCTGTGAGGTGCCAAGTTAACCCAGGCACACAAGTTGGGAACCCTGTTCTCTGCACTCCATATTATACATCTTGATTGCACCACAGCTACTTTAATTGCAAAAACTGGTCAGACAGAACATGCCATGATGACCTTGTACCAAATGCAAACTGGCAGGTCGTTTGCCCTAAAGGCTATACTGTACATACTTGCCTTAAACCACCTGCATTGTGTGCCCGAGACTCAGTGCAAACGTCCCCCAGTCACACCCTTTAGGCGAACACACTGCTATCAATTCCGGACAATTTTGACTCTGTCTCACATCAAGGAATAAGACTGAACCACTCAGCAGCTCCAGTGTGTCTGTAAGAAATTGATGTTTTACTACTGAGCCTCTTCAGTGGCCACAAAGAGACAAAGAACCAACAACAACAGTAACTGTCATCTTCATGTCTCTTAAACATGGTCTTCTGATGGTGGAACAAAGTAAAATGTATTATTCTACTAAACTCATTAATCTACTAAAAGCAGAAATGGCTTAACTGGTTGGTTTTCTTTCTTGCACTTTAAGTGCTTTTCTAAGTTTCTGCAAATGGTTTTTCCTAACACAGGAAACAGTTGTGGATTTCTATGACAGAGACCAACTATGTATTAGCTATGTTTACTCTTTTATATCTAATTCAAATCCAAGACCCAATGTAGGTGAACTTTCTTTTCTAACTTCAGCATACAAGATTATTTTTGGGGTGGGTGGGTGGGGTGCAATAGTTAACTTAGTGGAATCTTTGAGATCTCTTTGTGGTATTTGGGGGATCTGTTGTGTGTTATACTGTATTCCAATTCTGTATTAGTGTGGCAGAAGAAAAAAAATGTGCTGTTGACGTAGTTGGCAATGAGATACCTTTGGAGACAATAGTAGATCAATGTGTTTATGGGATATTCTGAACTCCTAGGCAATTTAGTTCTATATTTTCAAGCACTCGTTGGTTTTCATTAGTGGAAGACATGATTAGCTCAAGCTTATCAGTAACACAAATGAGTCATGCTTTTCTTGAACCTACTTGAGACACTAAAATCAAATTTTCATTAGCACATCACCTTCGTGTGCTGTGAAATTCAGATTGAGAAGTTAGACACTGGCATGTAACAACTCCTTTTCTTTTGGTACTTACTTTTCTTTTGGTTTCAATTTCTGGGTTAACCCTTTTTGCATTCAGATCTCCATTAAGACAGGCCAGTTGCTGTTTTTGCAAAGATGTTTGTAGCACATGCCCATTTAAACCCATTTAAACTCAATGAAGGCACTAAACTCAATGATGGTCATTGGAACATAAACTTCATGCACCAAAAGATTTTAACACTCACACTTGAGTTTTCCCAGTGGCTTGTATATGTCAGTGCATACCTAGATGTATGAAATGGACAGTTGCAAACATGTCAGTGAAACCTCATATGGTGTTTTTATAGTGATATGCATGTTTAATGTTTGAGGAACTAGTTGCCAATGTGCTGTCCTTTTATTCCTAAAATATAAATACTATACATGCCAGAAGCAATCCTAATGTGACTTTTGACATGAGGTTTCACTGCATAGCTACTGGGATGGGATTCCACCTTGTGGTACATGTGTAGGGAGGGAATAAAATAAGCTGTCATGTTTCCTTTTAAGTTGCAGCCAACTCTCCACCAAGTCAGTACATCATCACCACCAAAGTTTTCAGAAACACTTGTTGACTACTCAAGTGTAGTCAGTGGGCGGGCCTTTTTAGGAGAAGTAAGCAAAGTAGTGTGATTCTAGCTGGGAAACATCAAAGCTGTGAGCTGTATCCTCCTCAAAACCTGGTGAAGAATGCTATTTTTCTAGGCTGAGCTTTTGTTATAAACCTAATATTCTGAAAGCAAGAGTTAACTATCCTGATCTGTCTTTTTTTTCTCCTCTTGGATTTGTTAATTCTGAATGTATTTTTAACAGAGTGATTTTTTTGACTTTACTAGTGTAATTTGCATTTAAAAAAAAATAAATGGAAAAAAATGACTAAGTTTCTGAGCCATCCCTGAAAGACCCTGCTTCCTTTCCTGGTGGGTTGTGATTATGTCACTGACAGAGGAAGCTCAGTAGCCTTGCATGCTGCTGCTGCTGCTAATGTTCTATGCAATCCATGGAGTGGTCAGCCATGAAGAAGAACTGCCAGGACTGGCACTGTTCAGGCTCAGCTCTATGTAACATCCACTTCCATTCTGGCAACACTGAGATGTCACTTAAGACTACCTGCAAGAGTCTTGCTATAACCTGAGGAACGATTTACCTACCTTCTACAATTCTAGCTTTAAAGGGAGCCAGACTAATATATATATAATTGGATTGGGTCCGAAAAGATGGCTCAGCAGTTAAGATCTTCCAGAGCACCCAAGGGTGACTCCCATCCATCACTCACTGGTACCTCATGACCTTTGTAACTCTAGTCCAGGGGATTCATTGCCTGTCTTCTTACCTTCACAGGCACTAGGCACAAAAGTGGTGTATAGATATACATGAAGGCAAAACATCCATATCCATAAAATAAAATAATAATTTTTAAAAAAATATTTGGTTACTTTACAAGAGAGGATTTAAATTTAAAATATTCAGATGTGTGCTTATAAGTGCACATGTGCCCTGGAGGCCAGGGCGGGGGCACATGCAGGTACATGTCTGTGGAGGTCAAAAGTCAGTTCTCAGGAACTATTCACTTTGTTTAATGAGGTAGAGTCTCTCACTTAGACCTGGGAGTCACCAATTTGGCGGGCTAGCTAGTCAGCCCCAGAAATTCACCCATCTCTGCTTCATAGGTACTAAAATTACAAGGAAGTTGGTGCTCAAGCTTAGTGCCACATGCTATTATGGCAACATTTTACAACTTGAGCTATTGCTCTAGCTCCTATTCTATTCTAAATGAAATAATGATTGCCCTTTGATAACATAAACTGTTGATGTTGTTAGAATGTGGTATGTACTTCATCAGAAGATGAATGTATGGAAACATCTTAGAGTAGGGGAGCCAAACAGAAAAGATTAACCCCTATTAATTGCCCTTAATTATACTTGATGATCAGTGTGAGCGTGGACAGGTAGACAGTAGCTGGCCCAGGCTAACAGGGGCTCAGGTGACTGCTGATGTATGCTCCTCCAACTGTACACAGACACATACTAGCTGCCACAAATCAAAATTCCAACACTGTAAGCAAGGGCCTTAGAAGCTGTGCTGGGTACCAAGAGGCTAGAGATGTGGACTTTCAGTGGTTGACTTGTTGACTACGTAGGAGGAACTGAATGTCTAGGTGGTGTTCACCAAAGCTTGTGAGGATCACTTTCAGGATGCTTCTTCATTGATGGTGAAGTCAAAGAAACACAGCATCTCCACTGCACCAAAAGGGACTAACTGAATGGGTCAGCAATATAGAGACACACACATAGGCCTCAAGGAAAATCTTCCTCAGATGATAAGATCATCATAAGATGTGTAAATAGCAAACATAACTAAGGTTATACTTGGTAATTATTTAAAACATAACAAGAGGAACACTATTATATTTTAAATGTTCCAAGTTGATGCAATGACTTCAGAATTTTAGTTTGGAAATACAAACTATTTTTAAATAATTTGCATTTAAAATTTACCTCTAAAATCCATATAGATTCATTATAGAGACCAAAAATAATAACACTATCATGGACACTCTGGAAATGTAAATAATTCCCCAATCCACAGGAAATTCTTCTGTGTACTTGGGTCAGCATACAAACTCAACTCTATCAACTGACCATGGATTGTATAAATTCAAATGACTTAGGATTTCTTTAAAGCCCCTAAAACAGTGTTAAATTATAAAATTATAGCTTCTGAGCTATTATATGTTAAGTTTGATGTAGTTTTGATATTAAAACATTTTATTCTATTATAGTTCTTTCAAAAACCAATAACCCATACCCAGATGTAAGCATGGAGGTATGATATATCCTTTTGTATTACCTTACAAATTATATTCAGTTTTATGGTAAGGTTTATAATGGTTGAATTTATCATACACTTTTGAATAAGTAAATTAGAGGGATTAAGACCATTTAAATGGGCTGGAGTGATGGCTCAGCAGTTAAAAGCACTGGCTGTTCATCCAGAGGTCCTGAGTTCAACTCCCAGAAACCACATGGTGGCTCACAACCACTTGTAATAGGATCTGATGCCCTCTACTGGTGTGTCTGAAGACATCTACAGTGTACTCACATAAAATAAATAAATCTTTTTTAAAAGGACTTCTTAAACATGCTTAAGTCCTTTTCTTAAAAGGACTTATAATGCTCTCACACATGCTTTGTATCTACTTCTAAGAAAGAAAAGAACTGTAGAATCACTATGTGATGCCCAATGTAAAATATGTTAATACACTAAAATAGTTTTTCTTGATGGCTATGAAGGGTGACTATCTCAAACATTTATGCATCCTATGCCATTTAATTTAGTGAGAAATTGAACGAGATAATATATGCTAGGATTGTATTTATCATTGCAATCTTCTAAATCTTTATGAGTTTTGAAAGCAAATAACAATAATGAAAATGAAGGAAAGTTCCTCCTAATACAAGTAAAGTTAGGTACAGTTTGTATTCTACAGAATTATAGTAACATCATTGTTTAATCATTAAAGATTAAAAATAATGAGCTTAGGGGTTGGATGGATATGAAGGGTGATGTTTATGTGATAAATTCAGAGAAGATTCCACATGTTGATTCTCTTACTCCATCTAAATAATTATTAAAATTAATGTAAATCTTTCCCATAATGAAATTTACTTAATAGTATGGCACCTTGATATTAAAATAAGTATTTTGGTGGCTGATCATTATGCCTGCACATGAATTTAAATGGTAGCAGTGATGGAATAAAATAGCTCCCAAAAAAGATTACAAATTGATGCTGAGTTTAGCATGAGTGATGCTGTCACTTCAAGCTTGATGGATTAATTCAACTAATCAGTCAGTCTTTCTGATGAGTCCTTCAGGGACTTACTTAGCAGAGAAATACCCTGTGTATTCCCTTCCAGGAGCCTGTCATTTTTCTTCATTATTCTTCTAGTTTTACTCATTATATTGGGGGGGGGATATATGCTAATCTTCATGTGCAAAAGGTTTTGCACACATGTGTCCAGACATAAATCTTCCAAGCTTCAAACTAGAGGCTGCCAAAACACCTGAGCCTCTCTCATAGAACAAATAACATCAAATAAGTGAACACTGGCTTAGTAAATGGTTAATCAATAGAAAAGGCACCAATTAAGGGAAGGTTGTGGAAATATGTCATTCATAAAGATAGTTACTATGTCCACATGCTCAACACATGGGGAACTGACATCTCTGTAGAAGGCTAACCTCCCCAACCCACAAAACACATTAGATAGAGGTAGAAAAGTTGGGTGTCTGGGACTCATTCTAAATACTCATGGTAAGACAAAAATCACATTCAGTGATTATGTTGCTTCAGCTAATGACAGATAAATATTCTTAAATATGAAATATTTCTACTTTTAATGAGTCAAACCATTTGCCTTTTAAACTGTAAAATATGAGGCTACGAATGTAGCTCAGCTGAGTAAGTGCTTGCCTAGAATGCATGAGGCTCTGTGTCTCATCAGATAGAGCTGGATCTAGTGTACACAACACACAATCACAGCATTTAGGAGGCAAAAAGAGATGGATTAAAAGTTTAGGGTTATCCTTGAATATACCAAAAGATTGAGGCTAACTTGGGTTACATGGGACCCTGTCTCAATTTTTTCTCATTTTTTTATTAAATATTTTCTTTATTTACATTTCAAATGTTATTCCCTTTCCTGGTTTCCCTTCCAAAAACACCTCCCACTTCCCACCTCCTCCCCCCCCCCCCCCGCTTATCAACTCACCCACTCCCACTTCCTGGCCCTAGCATTCCCATATACTGGGGCATACAATCTTCACAAAAAAAGGGCCTCTCCTCCCATTGATGGCTGACTAGGCCATCCTCTGCTATATATTCAGCTAGAGCCATGAGTCCCACCATGTGTTTTCTTTGGTTGGTGGTTTAGTCCAAAGATCTCTGGGGATACTAATTAGTTCATATTGTTGTTCCTCCTACGGGGCTGCAAGCCCTTTCAGCTCCTCAGGTACTTTCTCTAGCTCCTTCATTGGTGACCCTATGCTCTGTCCAATGGATGGATGTGAGCATCAACTTCTATATTTGTCAGGCACTGGAAGAGCCTCAAAGGAGTCAGATATATCAGGCTCCTGTCAGCAAGCTCTTGTTGGCATCCACATTAGTGTCTGGGTTTGGTGGCTGTTTATGGAATGGATCCCCAGGTGGGGCAGTCTCTGGATGGTCATTTCTTCAGTCTCTGCTTCACACTTTGTCTCTGTAACTCCGTCCATGGGTATTTGTTCCCCCTTCTAAGAAGGACTGAAGTATCCACACTTTGGTCTTCCTTCTTCTTGAGTTTCATATGTTTTGCAAATTGTATCTTGGGTACTCTGAGCTTTAAGGCTAATATCCACTTGTCAGTGAGTGCATATCATGTGTGTTCTTTTTTGATTGGGTTGCCTCACTCAGGATGATATCCTCCAGATCATTTGCCTAAGAATTTCATAAATTCATTGTTTTTAATAGTCGCATAGTACTCCATTGTGTAAATGTACCACATTTTGTGTATCCATTCCTCTGTTGAGGGACATCTGGGTTCTTTCCAGCTTCTGGCTATTATAAATAAGGCTGCTATGAACATAGTGGAGCATGTGTCCTTATTACATGTTGGAGCATCTTCTGGGTATATGCCCAGGAGTGGTAGAGTTGGATCCTCCAGTAGTACTATGTCCAGTTTTCTGAGGAATCACCAGACTGATTTCCAGAATGGTTGTACCAGCCTGCAATGCCACCAGCACTGGAGGAGGAGTGTACCTCTTTCTCCACATCAAATTTCCCATGCCATTCCATCAGTCAGAAGTCTGGAATGTGCTTTGCTGTGATAAAATGAGAGTATCTGCAGGGTTACTTTCATTCCTTCTAAGGGACAGAAAAGGAATCTTCATCACTTCACCTCTTCCAACTCCAGAGGCTGCCTATATCCTATAGATTGCATTACCTCCCTCCATCTCACATAATTCTCTGCTGTTTACTGGCATGGCCACACTTCTCTGGCTCTGATCATCTTGCTCTCTCTTGTCTCTCCTTCCGATGACCTTAAATAATCCACAGAAATATTCCCATCCCAAGAAGCTTACCAATAGCCAGAGTTCCTCTCAGGCACATCCACAGGTTTCAGGGATTAAGGCATGTGCATCTTGGGGAAGTTTATTAGTTTACTTACTGCCACATTTCAATTATTTTTTTTAAAGGAACCATCTAATTGTTGCCTATAAAAGAAATACATCTCATTGACAAAGAGAACAGACTTAAAGGGTGAGAAAGCATACTACAAGTGGAACTAGCAATCAGGCATGTATGCAGCAGCACTAATTTTGACAATCTAGACCTCAACTTATATTAGTCAGAAGGGGTAACTGTCATTATATTATATATGAGAGGGACATTTATTATGAGGGCATTTTAATTATCTTATATATGTGTGAAAGTTCAGAAAACAACCACTACCATATATAAAGGCACAGAATGACCTCAGCACAGTAACAGTGGGCGACTAGAATCCTCCACTCTGACAAAAAGGTCATCTAGACAAGCAAGCAAACTAGGACTGAATGAAATTGTAGACTAAGGAAATTTGACAGGCATCTAAAGGATATCCCAGCTGCAGAAAGTGCATTCGTCTCAGTACTACATGAAACATCACATGCAAAGTAGGTCATGTATCCGTCCCAGTGAAAGTCACAACAAATACAAGGAATCAGAAAGACCTTCTTCATCCTATCTAATCACCATGGATCAAAATGCTAAGTCAATAACAAAGGAAACTATAGGAGATGCCCTAAATCATAAAAATCGAGCAGTAAACTGATGACTGAGTGGGGGTCATCAGAGAGAGACATCAGGTCAGAAATGTAAAGTTCCCTGAATAAGGTAAAAATAAAACACAACATACCAGAATCAGAGGAACACAGTAAAAGCAGCTGTAAAAGGAAGATTTATCACTATAAACTTCCTATATTTAAAAAAAAATCAGATTTTTGTCAGAAGTGTTATGGAGACCTCCAGATGGCAATGCAGGCTATTGTCATTGTGCTTGGTTGCCAACCAGAACATGGAGGTAAGACCCCCATTGCTAAAGATATCACATGCATTGGTCATAGAACACAGAGAAATAAAGTTGGTGATGACCAGGGGGTTTCCTCTGTCTTGTGCAAGATGATGGAATAAGAAATCCATCGATCATCTTATCCAGTAAATCCTAACTGCAGTAATGATCAACATGGCAAGATATGCTCATTGCTGCAACACTGTCACTCAACGGCAGTGAGGAAATGCTTCCTGATTAGATTTAAAGCCCTTCCCATACCAGCAAACACATGCCTATGAATTTAGCCAAGAACCCACAGTTGTACAGCTCACACCTACAAGGCTGGACCTGCCACTATCATTTTGCTAACTGAACATAGTATCAAACTGCCTTTTAAATTTGTGGTTGAGAATAGCTCTGAGTCTTAATTAGAGAAGTTTCATTGTGCTATAAATGGTTGTTAGGATAAAAACCCACAACAGGCCAAACTACAGACAATAAGTGATAGAAGAGTGCTGCTTCACAAATGGGACATCTGTATCACACCTCCTCCTCAATGTGCAGGGATCGTCATAAAAGAGAGAACATGGGAAGATTTTAAGAATCAGTGGTAGACTCCTGGGCATAGACCCACTTTGATCATGTGCCCATTGAGCAATGACAGGGATGGCTGGAGAAAAAGGCTGACTGTCCACAGAATGGGTCATCTAATCCACTTGATTACTGAACTCCTCCTCAGCTGAAGTCACCTTTGGTGAGCATTTACATGGGACACAAATATCTTCACATCCTTTGCCCATTTAGAGAGATCTATCCACGTACTTCTTCCCCAGATGTCTTTCTCACCAATTTTCCAATTATGATCTTTCCAAGTCCCTGACCATCCAGTCAATCCATTTTCTACAGCCTATGAGTCAGTGAATAATCATACATCTGGCCATTTCTTCTTGCAAACAAACTGTAATACCATGTGTACTGCCTGAAGATTTGCCCACTGTGAAGATTTCCCTTCACCTGTGTCTTTCAGGGTTATCCCAGAAAGGTTGCAATGCTGCAGCTGTCCACTTCTGGGTGGTACCTGCATAACATGCAGAGCCATTAGTAAACCATGTCCTAGTCTTCTCCTGTTCAGTCAGCCAATCATAGGGAATACCCTATGAAGCTATAGGCACATGCTTGGCAGCAGATAGCATTATAAAAGGAGTAGAAACCATAGGCATTTGAACAACTTCTTCATGTAACTTCATGTATTGTGCCTTCAGGACCTCCTCTGGCCCGATCAAGTATACATCACTTCCATTTGATAATAGACTGCTGCTATGCACATCCTACTTTATGACTTGCAGAGTCTGATAGTTCAGGTCGCATAGTAAGTTGATGTCCTATTGTCAAACGTTCAGTTTCCACTAAGGCCCAATAGCAGGCCAAGAGCTGTTTTTCAAAGGGAGAATAGTTGTCTGCAGATGATAGTAGAGCTTTGCTCCAAAATCCTAAAGGTCCATTCTGTAATTCACCTACAGGGGCCTGCCAGAGGCTCCAAACNGCATCTCTATTACCATCCTTCCACAGAAACACTCATCCAACTATGTTAATAGCAGCTTTATTATATATAATATATAATATATATATTATAATATACCCAGAAACTGGGAATAACTTAAATATCCTCAACCAAAGAATGAATAAAGAAAATGTGGTACATTTACACAATGGAGTATTACTCAGCTGTTAGAAAAAAATGACATCATAAAATTTGCAGGCAAATGAATGGAACTAGAAAAATTAATCCTAAGGCAACCCAGACGCAGCAAGACAAACATGATATGTACTCACCTATAAGTGGATATTAGCCATAAAGTACAGGATAACTGTACTACAATCCACAGACCCAGAAAGGTTAAGTAGTAAGCAGGGGTATAAGGGGGATAGGTAGATATCCCTGGGAAGGGAATATAGTACAGATTTCATGGGTGGATTGAGGGTAAATGAAAATGGGAACAGGGGGAATTAGGCAAGGGAAGGGATGGGGAGAGATGACTGGAACTAGGGAGTATTTGGCATGGCGGAGGTGGGGGGAGAATGTGGAAACCCAGTGCAATAGAAACTTCCATGATTTTATGGATGGTGACCCTAGGAAGGACTCCTAATAATGGAGGACACAGAACATGAACTACCCATATTCTGTAACCAGGTAAATTCCAATGGTGGGACTGAGGAACCAATCCAGACACAAAATTTTCACCTATATTCTATTCTGCCTCCAAGATGTCCTGGAGCAGTGAAGGTATAGAACTTGTAGGAATGACCAACCAATGACTCGACTCATCTAATTTGAGGCCCTCACCACAAAAGAAAGTCTATGCCCAACATTAGCTGGATAACCACCAACCAGAGGCTGGATAGCCCAGACACCCAGGATAGGAAAAAAAATCAATAACATGATTCCTAGTGATATTCTGCTACTATACTCACAGATTGGTGCCTAGCTCAATCATCATCAGAGAGGCTTCCTCTGGCAACTGATAGGAGCAGATACAGAGACTCACAGCCAAACTTTAGACAGAGACACAGCCCAAATTGAACATCTTTATTGCATTCCTCCCCTTGGAGCTGGGAACCCCAAGAAAGAGTAGGAGGGTTCTGTTCGGCTCTGGGCCTCCATGGGCACAAACTCAGCAGAGGAGACACCACTTCCAGGTGCTGTAACACGCCCAGGATCTTAGGATTTCAAGATACCAGGATACCAGGAGCTTGGTCACAGGAGGATCTCAGGGTCTCAAAGGAAGGTTGACTGCCAAAAACTCTGACACTCCTAGAATCTCAGGTTCACAGGATCCTGGAATCACAGGATCACAGAGAAACCTCAGCTCTGAGAAGTCCTGAATCAACCAGGATTGTAGGAAGGACAGGCTCCAATTAGATATATTGAGGGCAGCAAGCACTTGAGATAATCAGATGGCAGGAAGCAATCGTAAGAAGAGAAGCAACAGAAACCAAGTTTACTTGGCATAGTCAGAACCAAACTCTCCCTCCATAGTAAGTCCTAGATACACCATCACGCCAGAAAAGCAAGATATGGATCTAAAGTCATTTCTCATGATGGTGATGGAGAACTTTAAGAAGGAAATAAATAACTCCCTTAAAGAAATACAGGAGAACAAATGTAAACAGCTAGAAGCCCTTAAAGAGGAAACACAAAAATCACTTAAAGAGTTACAAGAAAACACTAACAAACAGGTGAAAGAATTGAATAAAACCATTCAGGAACTAAAAATAGAAGTAGAAACAATAAAGAAATCACAAGGGGAGACAACTTTGGAGATAGAAATCCTAGGAAAGAAATCAGCAACCATAGATGTGAGTATCAGCAACAGAATACAAGAGATAGAAGAGAGAATCTCAGGTGCAGAAGATTCCACAGAAAACATGGACACAGCAATCAAAGAAAATGCAACATGCAAAAAGATCCTAACTCAAAACATCCAGGAAATCCAGGATACAATGAGAAGATCAAACCTAAGGAAAATAGGCATAGATGAGAATGAAGACTTTCAACTTAAAGGGCCAGTATAAATATTCAATAAAATTATAGAAGAAAACTTCCCTAACCTAAAGAGAGAGTTCCCCATGAACATAACAGAAGCCTACAGAACTCCAAATAGACTGGACCAGAAAAGAAATTCTTCCCGATGCATAATAATCAGAACAACAAATGAACAAATAAAGATAGACTATTAAAAGCATTAAGGGGAAAAGGTCAAGTAAAATATAAAGGCAGAACTATTAGAATTACACCTGACTTCTCACCAGAGACTATGAAAGCCAGAATATCCTGGACAGAGGTTATACAGAACCAAAGAGAACACAAATGCGAGCACAGGCCCAGCAAAACTCTCAATTACCATACATGGAGAAACCAAAGTATTCCATGACAAAACTAAATTCACAGAGTTAGAAAGGCCAATTTGCAAATTCATCTGGAATAACAAAAAAACCTAAGCTACCAAAAAACTATGCTCAACAATAAAAGAACCTCTGGTGGAATCACCATGCCTGACCTCAAACTGTACTACAGAGCAATTGTGATAAAAACTGCATGGTACTGATAGAGCAACAGACTGGTAGATTAATGGAATAGAATTGAAGACCCAGAAATTAACCCACACACCTATGATCACTTGATCTTTGACAAAGGTGCTAAAACAATCCAGTGGAAAAAAAGACAGCATTTTCAACAAATGGTGCTGGCATGGCTGGTGGTTATCATGTAGAAGAATGGGAATTGATTCATTCTTATTTCCTTGTACAAAGCTCAAGTCTAAGTG
>NC_034610.1:54000507-54004215 GCF_900095145.1 Mus pahari | reverse complement strand
AAGAAGAAGAAGAAGAAGAAGAAGAAGAAGAAGAAGAAGAAGAAGAAGAAGAAGAAGAAGAAGAAGAAGAAGAAGAAGAAGAAGAAGAAGCACCTGCATAGCAGACATGATTGCCTGCAAAGATCAAGTCAGTCAGCATTCTAACCTGGGATGAGAAGGAATTCACAAGCCGTTACCTTTAACTGGGGCTCTTTTGACAGTTGATAGCTTCCCAGGAGAGAAAGGATTGGTTATCTTTAAAACTGTGGCTCTTAATTAAGTTGGCATGTTCCAGTGGATAGTCCCACACCTAGAAGTATATGGGCAGCACAAATTTCAGCAGAAATTTATTAATCTACAAAAGAGAGAGGGGAGGGGAGAGAGGGGGGATCAGGGCAGTAGGGCTGGAGAGGCAGGCCTAGGAGGAGTTAGGACAAGTTGTGGTGGAAATGATGAAAATAATCAGAAAAGGATTTTGTTTTGTTTTTGTTTTTGTTTGGATTTTCGAGCAGAAACATTTTAAATACATAACTTAGTGATCCACCTCAAACACTTAAGAAAAAAAACAAGCAAAAGCAAAATTGGTTGATGAAGGCAATAATAAAGATTAATAAAGATATCAAACAATGCAATGGTGCTTTGTAGGGATGAACAAGACTGGGCCAGCAAGATGGCTCTGTGAGTAAAGACACCTACTGCCAAGCTTGAGTTCAGTTCCCAGAATCCAACGGTAGGAGAGAATGCATCCCACAGGTTGTCCACTTGCTTCCACTCTCATTTCTTGTCACATGTGTACCATGCACACACACATATGCACAGACACATGCATACATACATACACACACACACACACACACACACACACACACACATGCACACAGATACATCACTAAAAAACATATAACCTAAACTTTAAAGGTGCACAGAGACTTTATAACAAACACCAATGAAGTTCAGGGAATCATTAGGATCATACTTTGAAAATCCATATCTTGTAAGTTAGAAAATCTAGAAGAAATGGATTGATCTCTGCCTATATGATTTCCCAAATTTAAACTAGGAGAATATAAACAACTTAAATAAATAACTTTAAATAGAGAAACAACTTAATAGATATATGACAAGTAATGAGGTTAAAACCAAACCAATTTTTCCCAAATTTAAAAAAAAAAAGGCCAGGCTAGCTGCTTAATTTTACCAGATCTTTGTAAAACTAACACCAATGTGTCTCAAACTAGGAAAAGCTGATTCTGGTGGTGTGTGTAATTTTAGCACTTGGGAGGTAGAAACAGAAGTATCAAAAATTTAAAGTTATCATTGCTTGAGTTCAGTCAGAAAACAGAAAAAGCATTTAGTGGTAGGAAGAAAGACACTCAAGACCCTGAACAGGACCTGTGGCAGTTGCCACTACACTGAGTCAATATGTAATGGAGAAATGGGAAAGATAGAGTAGATGGTGATCAAGGGGAGAGAAAGTAAAGCTGAGTAGTTTATGCACTGTGGAGAAATATGGAGCTGGAAGTGACAATGGTGAGGAACAGGTGGATATAAGGAGCCTGTGCTACCACGCAAGGCCATAGTGATATGTGGGCTGGGCTGCTACTAACGGCCATGTCTATGCCCTATGTTGCCACCAAAGGTCACAGAGATGTCAGGAGTCTGGGCTACTCCCTGAGACCATGTTGCTGTCTGGGGCCATAATGACACAGGATGGGGATTGGAAGGGTAAACTGACCTGATACTGCCATAGATTCAATGCCATACTGCCATAGATTCAATGAATCAGTGGTCTGATTCCAGCCAAGGTCTGTGTTGATGCCTGAGGCCCATATTACCACCAAAGGCTATGTTGCTGTCCCTAGTCTAGGCCACTGTATCAGGCTTTATTGATGGACAAGCACTGTGCTGAGCTGGCTCTGCCCCTTGCCTGGGCAGCTTGGAAGAGATGGCTCTGGTGGTATGTATGTGAGAGATCTGGCCCCGATAACATGAGTTCAGGAGAACTGGTTCTCTTTCTTGTCTGCTGAGCAGTGGCATGGATGCAGAAAGATGACTCCCCTCTCCACCACACACCTGCAAAAGGCTCCTGAAATGGCCCCACCCCTCACCTGGACAAAGCATGAGAGCTGACCCTAGTGGCACAAAGGAAAACCACCCAAGCCTAGATTCAGGGTTTTGAGTTGACCCACCCTAACATCTACTGCATCTATGAACTGCTGGAGTGCATGAAGGAGCTAGTCCTGCAGATCCAAAGCTGCAGGATCTCCATGACACAGGGCAGGAACAGGATATCTGAGAGGAGTCCTGGTGAGGATCTAGCATTGATAGCATAGCAGAAGCCAGAGGCCTTGAACCAGACCAATGATTCACTGCAATAAACGTTTGCAAATAAAGCTGCTTGGGCAAAAAAGTATACTATGTGACACTGGGATGTGCTGTAGCTTCCACTGGGAGATGTTTTGGTTTTATTTCATTTTTATTTATTTTTTAATTTTCTTTTTCTTTTCTTCTGGGGGAGAGAGATTGCAAGGGTGGGGGGCAGATATGAAGGGATGGGGAGATGAGTAAGAGTGGGGGACATGATGTGAAATTCATAAGTATCAACAAAATGTTTTTTTTTTTAAAGCAATACTCAGTAAGCTTCAAAGTCTTCAGAGAACAACAACAACAAGGCCAGTTGTTTGTAACAAAATGCCAAAAGCTAAGGGGAAAGTTAAATAGAAATAAAACTTAGTAGGACTGGGCAGTTGGAATGGATAGATGAAGATGTGTACGGGTAGAAGTTTCTAAGGATTTTGTTTTGTTATGTTTTGTTTTGTTTTATTTTGTTTTAGGCTCTATTAAAAATAGTTATCTGTGCTGTACATGGTGATACATGCCTTTAGTCCCACGCTACAAAGATAAACATAGGCCTCTATCTTGCTTAGTCCTATACACAGAGAGCTCCAAGCCAGAGCTATATAGCAGGATCCTGCCTTACAAAGAAATGTAAACCTACTTATACAAATGCATTCATAGATAGAAGAAATAACAACAAATCAAAACTAAGTCAAATAAAATCAGATGTATACTGAAAAAAAAAAAAAAAAACACAAGAATCACAAAGTATTTCTCAATGCTTAGATTGAATTCCTGGCATGCTCACACTGGTCTCCACAAGACAAGGAATTTAACTCAGTGTTTCCTCTAAACTGATCAAAATTTGTTGCTGATAGAAAAGAACATTTCTTTTAGTTATGAGAAATATTGTTAACAATGGTAAATTGTTCATATCACTGACAAGTTCAGGTAAATCTATACAATGTAAAGGTTTCAGGCCATTTCAAGTGATTCTTGGCAGTAACTAATTTTAAGTTTTCCTTAGAAAGATGACCAGTTTGTCACTGTTATTGTCTGCCACTCATATAAGTTTTATGCTGTCTTTGTTAAAGGAAGAATTATCTGTTAAGAATACAAATATTTCCCCAAGGTTAGTTTGAGTGGTGCCTAGTGACTAAGAACTATTGTATGCTTAAATATGCTTGGCCTGGGAAGTAGAAATGTTAGGAAGTGTGGCCTTGATGGAGGAAGTGTGTCACCGTGGAGGTGAGCAGTTAGACTTCCTCCTAACCATGTGGGGGCCAGTCATCTACTAGCAGCCTTCAGATGAAGATGCAGAACTCTCAGCTCCTTCTGCAACATACCTGCCTGAATGCTGCCATGCTTCTGCCTTGATGATAATGGACTGAA